>NC_091951.1:97884873-98184873 GCF_031021105.1 Erythrolamprus reginae | reverse complement strand
TGGGTGGAAAACACAGCCAGGCAAGGGCAGGTAAAGACACCCAGAAGAGACTTTGTCTCTCTCCTTCTGTTTAATTCCTGTTAAACATCCAACGAAATGTAAACTCCTATTTGCTGGGACTACCATCCCCGAGGGCCAGGATGCCCAGTAGCAACAAACTATGAATTTAGACTAAGTTTTCTACTAGGCAGGAACCCTATGATTCAGTACACATATCAAGAAACACACTGATGTGCCTATTAATTCTCAGCTACTTCTAAATATTACTGCTCAAATCATACAATCTCACGCTCGATATCAAGGCATTTGTTACAATATTTTGTTTCACAACATCCAAACAATGAAATGTTGTTGTTTCTTTAAACAAAGCCTGTATTTGGGAGTTTTGCAGCAGAAGGGAAATTGGAAGGTGAGATAGGGGAGTAACTGTAATCATGACCACAGCTCAGAGGAATGATGAACCTGCATCAAAGAGGGCTAAACTTGTTCCTGGAGATTAAGACCCAGATTGATGACTCAGTAGAGCAAAATTCAGTTGGAGAAGTTAGGAGATTCTTTAACTGCAGCAGGAAAAGTCAGTTGTTGTGGGTGCAGAAATTCCAGGAATACACTATTTCTCTCTACACCAAAAGTCTTCAAACTTGGCAACTTTAAGACTTGTGGACTTCAACTCCCAGAATTCTGCAGCCGGAATAGCTCTGTAGTTATTTATTTATTTATTTATTTATTGATTGATTGATTTTATCCAATACACAATGAGGGTTTTAGTGGGTATACACATAGTAAAATACATAAATGAAGGTTATAGAGGAGATACTCATAGTAAAATATATCTAAGAAAGAATAGAAGAGAAGATATAGGAATAGAACATATCAATGAAAGAATAAAAGAAGAGATATAGGAATAGAAGAAAGTATAGGAGATATAGGAGAGCAATAGGACAGGGGACAGAAAGCACTCTAGTGCACTTGTACTCGCCCCTTACTGACCTCTTAGGAATCTGGATAGGTCAATCGTGGATAATCCAAGGGTAAAGTGTTGGGGGTTTGGGGATGACACTATGGAGTCCGGTAATGAGTTCCACACTTCGACAACTCGGTTACTTAATGTTGTGATTCAGCCTGAGGCTCCTCAGGGACCGGCTGGATCTCTGCCGGATCCATGCCCAGAGGAGGAGGACAGTGAACAGGAGGGGGGAGGACCAGGCAGATGGGGGAGAGGAACGTCAGGAAGAGGAGGAGGGAGAGCAGCCTGAGACCCCCGGGGGGGGGGGGGGGCTCTCCCCAGCTAGTAGCCTGGATTCATTGGATGAAGACGCACAGGCTATAATAGACATGAGGCAGCGACGTGCAGCTCAAAGACGGGCCAATTAGAAAGGTATTTCCATCCCTGAATTGGCAACAGCTGCGTTTGGGTGTGGTTCTCCTCAGCAGGGTTGAAAAGGCAGGCCCACCCTTACAGTCTTGTGGAGAGTTATCAATTGGGAATTCTGTGACCTGGCTTCGATTCTCGGCGTCTCTGATCTTGGCTTGTGGCCTAGAAGTCTGGAAGACTTGGGGGAGGCGTGGGTTTTATTATCTCCAGCGTTGTTTTTGCCAGCAAGAATCCTGTTTTATTGCCTGGCCTTCGTGAAACCTCTGTGAAGCTTCAGAGTGTTCCTGTCTGTAAGAACAGTTTTTGTTACCTGTGTTTGCTTTGAAGTATATAAACTGCCTTTGCTTTTTACCAGTGTGTCTGGCTTCTCTTTTTGGTTGGGGTTGGCGTCTGGGGGGACCCAGACAGAACACTTAAATCGTATTTTTTATAGTCAAGTTTGGAGCGGTTAATATTAAGTTTAAATCTGTTGCGTGTGTCTTTAGTTCCCACTTGGGAAGACCACACAGGGAAGGATCCCTGCATCTTTTGGTAATGGGACGGAAGAGTTGCACCTGCTGAAGGGCTTGACTCCTGCGCACTCTAGGAACTTTGACCCTTGGCCATCTCTTCTCTCCTCCTATGCACCTGCCACATATCCCACAGCTGCACACCAGCCCAAACTGAGGATGCTAGTCTACCCCAAAGCTGCTAATGCAGGGGGAAAAAATCAATGTTACCTTTGCTCCTGTGGCTTGACAGGAGATAATTGATAATTTTTTCCCTACTTTCTGTGAAGGTTGTGTTTGCTCAGCTGCCGGCAGAGGAAAATATATTGTTTTTGTGGAGAAAGAATGTAACAGTGTGGGAACAGGTGGCAGAGAGATACAGGGGTGATTTGGAGTGGCGTGTGTGTGCTTGTGTGTTTGTGTCACAGCACTGCAGGTCGGGAAGAGTTATCTTCAAACCAGCCAGAGAGATTGCCTGCTCCTCTCCCGAATGACAGGAGCAATTCAAACATCCTGTAGAAAAGTGGGTCTCCCACTACTACTGTAGTTCCTGCTTTGGAGAAACATGCAGACTTCGAAATCCTGACACAATTGTTAAAGGCAGCGAGCGGCATTTATCCTTCGCAAGGGAGATTCCTGGAGGTCAGTTTCCTTCTCTTGCAATGTTTTCAACAATGGCTGTTATGACAGCCTTCTTCCTATTTGTGTTGAAGGGAGAAGCGCTGCCAAGGGCTGCTTAGCCGGCCAACTCCCCTAGGCAGTCTACTTGTATTCCTCTGAAAAGATCAAGCGATGGACTCTCTTATTCATGGAAATATTTACTGGATCCTCTTATGCTTCTGCTGCCGGGGGATTAGATGAACCACAGTGAGTTTAACACCAGAGTCAGCACTGGAAAAGGGCACCAGGGAAGGATCCGGCATTCCTCAGACTGTGGGTCTGTGGCAGTGGCAACTGGGCCTGCGCCTGCATGCACAGCCAGACAATGGCAGCATTGAGATGGGGATATTTCAAGAATCTGCTTGAGATCCTCATGCTGCACCCACAGAGATAAACCCTCTCCGAACAGCTCATGGGCTTATGGCCTTCTACCCACTCCCTTTCCTATAAGAGCTCTTGGCAACACCCAGGCCTAGTTAGTTTTCATACTGTACCGTATGTCTTCCCAGCTTCTGTGATTTTAGGTCTTCTAGGTCTTTCCTTTTATTTTCTTTTTAGTGACGATATGGCCCTTTTCCTAACTTGTTGTCCTCTAGATATATTAAACCTCCCAGAATGTAGTTAGCATTAGTACTAACTAACATACGCTGGCTGATAACTCAACGTGTTGGCCAATGATTTTGAGCAGACAATATGGGGAAGGCTGGCTAAAGACTTTTCAGTCTGTATTAAATCAGTTTGCAAAGATATTCAAGAATGAGAAGGAACTTGGGTCAGTTAGAGTCTACATTGAGATGAACCTGCACTATACCTAACTAACACTTATACTAACACCTGGCAACTTCAAATATCAACCAACAAATGCTCTACCCTCCACATTGGCAAAAAGAATCCTAACCGCACATACGAACTGAATAAACAACCTCTCACGGCTAACCCACATTCTGTAAAAGACCTTGGAATACTAATATCGAATGACCTAAGTGCTAAAGCCCACTGCAACAATATCGCCAAAAAAGCCTCTAGAGTTGTTAACCTGATCCTACGCAGCTTCTGCTCAGGCAATCTCACTCTACTCACAAGAGCCTACAAAACTTTTGCCAGACCCATCTTAGACTACTGCTCATCTGTCTGGAACCCATACCACATCTCAGACATCAACACCTTTGAAAATGTCCAAAGATATTTCACCAGAAGAGCCCTTCACTCCTCCACTCGAAACAGAATATCCTACGAAAATAGACTTACAATCCTAGGCCTAGAAAGCCTAGAAGTACGACGCCTAAAACACGATCTGAGTACTGCCCACAAGATCATATGCTGCAATGTCCTACCAGTCAATGACTACTTCAGCTTCAACTGCAACAACAGAAGAGCATGCAACAAATTCAAACTCAATACGAACCGCGCCAAACTTGACTGTAAAAAATATGATTTCAACAATCGAGTTATCGAAGCGTGGAACTCATTACCGGACTCAATTGTGTCAACCCCTAACCCCCAACACTTCTCCCTCAGACTCTCCACGATTGACCTCTCCAGATTCCTAAGAGGCCAGTAAGGGGCGTACATAAGTGCACTAGTGTGCCTTTCGTCCCATGTACAATTGTCTTTCCTTTCTTTCACCTATCTTATATATTCTCTTCCTGTCATATTTCCTCTCCTCTAAGCCCACTTTCACCCTTTTTATATTATCACATGTCTATTTTCTTCCTATGTACTTGTGTATTGGATCCTGGGGGAAAATGAGTTTGGACCAGGAATGTGAAACATGGACACCGGAAGGTTCAACCCAATGAAATATGGAGCATAGAGTATTCTGAGTCGTGTAGACTTGGTTGTTATTGCAATCAACAGTCAGTATACAGTAATTCTCAAAAAAATACTTCAAAGGATTGAGATAAAACAGAGCTGTTGAATTCCTGCCCTATTTTTACTCCCATTTCTTCAAGCCATATTGCTTTATAATCTCATTTCCAACTTTCAGTCTCCCTTTATTTTTTATTGTTTAATTGCCACTTGCTACTTATGTTCCTTTCTTCTTCTGGTGGCCATTTTCTTTATTTTCTGAGCCCCATATGTTGCTGTCTCAAGCATCTCTTCCTCTCTGAGATTGGCTCCCCAGTAGAGAGGGATCTCCACTAAGTGCTTTAGGACGGCCTCCTCCTCATTTCAGGGAGGTTATCACACAGTCCTAGGACAGTGATGGCGAACCTTTTTCCCTCGGGTGCCGAAAGCGCGTACTCACACACTATTGTGCCTGCGTGAGTGCCGACACCCATAATGCCTGGGGATGGCAAAAATTGCCTCCCCTGCCCGCCCCGTGGAAGCCTCTGGGGGGCAGAAACAGCCCATTCCCAACTTCTGGTGTGCCCAGTAGGCCTATTTTCACCCTCCCCAGGCTCCCCAGGCTTCCCTGGAGCCTGTGGAGGGCAAAAATGAACTCCACCACCACCTGGAGGCCCTTTAGAAGCTGAAAATGCCCTCCCAGATGCTCCGTGTGAGCCAGAAATCAGCTGGCGAGTGTGCATATGTGTACTGTAGCTGAGCTAGGGCAGCAGCTCGCGTGCCAGCAGATATGGCTCTGTGTGCCACCTGTGGCACCCGTGCCATAGGTTCGCCATCACTATTATTATTATTTATTAGATTTGTATGCCGCCCCTATCCTAGGAGAACTTGATGAAGGTCCAGGAGAGTGTAAGAGGGGGGAAATGTTCACTTCCTCTCATCTTAAACAGTAAAGCTGTTGACCTCTGATCAAGGTTTGAGGATTAATAGGTTTCACCCCCACCCCACTACCCAAAAGGGTTTGAGAATCCAGGTTTAAATAATGCCGTCGAGCCAGTGTATTAGAAGATACACCAAGTGGAGGTACGCCAATCTGTTACCTCCAGAAATCTCATGACATCTTCAAAACTATAGATGGCCAACTTGCTCTGTACCGGAGTGGCACAGTAAATCTGACCACTTGATTAACTTTGTATCACTAATGATTACATTCCAGAAGTAATTGGAGTAAAGGCTGACATGAAAGCAACTGGTCCCAGAGAGTAAACAGCTAGCAATCAGAATCTCAGCAACGTGTTTGAAGATAAAGACTTCAAATAAAATGAAAGTAGGGAGAGTACTCACGTCCTTGGTCTTTCCAGAATGACCACCTGTTGCAATAGTTTCACTGTTTGCAATACATCTTGTAAGCAAGTTAGTATCAATTTGTGCTACCCAAAGATTAAGGTTCGGCTTGTTTTATATTTTCCACCGTGGAAAGCTAGTGATTCCTTGCACATACAGTGATACCTTGTCTTACAAACTTAATTGGTTCCGGGACAAGGTTCTTAAGGTGAAAAGTTTGTAAGACGAAACAATGTTTCCCATAGGAATCAATGGAAACGCGATTAATGCGTGCAAGCCCAAAATTCACCCCTTTTGCCAGCCGAAGCACCCGTTTTTGCGCTGCTGAGATTCCACTGAGGCTCCCCTCCATGGGAAACCCCACCTGCAGACTTCTGTGTTTTTGTGATGCTGCAGGGGAATCCCAGCAGGGGAATCCCAGCATCGCAAAAACGAGCGCTTCGCTGGCAATGGAAGTCCGGAGGTGGGGTTTCCCAGCGAAGGGAGCATCAGTGAAATCGCAGCATCGCAAAAACACTGAAGTCCTTGAAACCTCACCTCCGGACCTCTATGTTTTTGCGATGCTGCGAAGTCCGGAGGCGGGGCATCCCAGCGGCGGTGGTGGGTTTGTAAGGTGAAAATAGTTTGTAAGAAGAGGCAAAAAAATCTTAAACCCCAGGTTTCTATCTCGAAAAGTTTGTATGACAAGGCGTTTATAAGACGAGGTATCACTGTATATCTTTTCTTCTGTAAGTAGTTACAGTAATAGTGTCTGTGTAGTATTGTATCTGGAGAGAGGAGAAAAGAGAACAGGTTTCTATTCTGAAATAGGATTTGTCTGAAATTTGCTCAACAGAAATCCCTTCACTTGCTTAAACATATCAATAGAAACATATCAATACTAATTTCTTGAATCTGAGCACTGGTAAACATGCTAAGCATGCACAAATGCTATATGTATAGGTTAAGGTTTCATGTATTATAATATTAATATGACCCTTCCCGCAAAAGGAGAGGACAAGTGTACCACATGCATAATTAACACCCCAAGGCTTTCTCTAGACACCTATGAGGACTGAGGACAAATGAAGTGAACTCAGATGATTGTGGGTTAATCTTAAAACTCTTGGAAAAGACAATAATGAATTCAACTTTATGCATCTCAATGCCCGCTAGCTCCCTTGGGCCTATCCAGCAAAATTAGTGATGATACCAATCCAGCTAAATCTGTTTAACTGCCTGGCTGCCTAACATTTCTAGGTCATCAACAATTCTAGTCCACTTAACATGCAAACACAGTAAATAATCAAAGTAAAAACCCAAACACAGTTTGGAGGGGGAAACCACTAACTCCCAACTCCTCATTCCAACCCCAGGAATAAAAATAAACAAAAGGCTTACTTGGTGAAGAGACAGTCTTAGTAGAGCAATGTTTCCCAACCTTGGCAACTTGAAGCTATTTGGACTTCAACTCCCAGAATTCCTCAGCCAGCACTTGCTGTCTGGGGAATTCTGGGAGTTGAAGTCCAGATATCTTCAAGTTGCCAAGGTTGGGAAACACTGTAGTAGAAGACATTGCTTAACTGATGGGCCCAGGACTCATCTGCCAGATCTTCCCATGGACAGAAACCATGGGAAGCGTAATCCCTGAAACAGCCAGGCCTCATGCCCTGTAGAATCTTAAAAATAACACACAGCTGCTTGAATTGCACCCAACTGTACAGGTTTCTAGGAAAATCATTTCTGTGAGAGAGAAGTCATTGTACCTGGTTATATAATCCTTTATTTACTAGATAAGAGAAATGTACAGGGTTTTTTCTTTTTCTTTTTTTAAAAGCATATCTCCTTGCACCTTTTACAGTACCCTGATCGTCCAACATATGAAAGAGGCAATATTTCCTCTCTTTGACATGTGGCGAAACACGTTTCCCGCAAATTCTTGAATAGTTACAAAAGGACAAGCTAGATATTTTCCCTGCCTGCTTATACAGTGGTGCCTCTACCTACAAATGCCTCTACTTACGAACTTTTCTAGATAAGAACTAGGTGTTTAAGATTTTTTGCCTCTTCTCAAGAACAATTTTCCACTTACAAACCCGAGCCTCCGAAACTGTAACCAGAAAAGCCGGGGAGAAGCCCCCGTGGGGTCTCTCCAGGAATCTCCTGGGAGGAAACCGGGCCGGAAAAGGTGGGGAGAAGCATCCGTGGGGCCTCTCTAGGAATCTCCTGGGAGGAAACAGGGCCTCTACCCTCCCTGTGGTTTCCCCAGTCGCATGCATTATTTGCTTTTACATTGATTCCTATGGGAAAAATTGCTTCTTCTTACAAACTTTTCTACTTAAGAACCTGCTCACGGAACAAATTAAGTTCATATGTAGAGGCACCACTGCATGGCAATTCTAGAGAAAGTTGACTTCTGAGGATTCTAAGTATTTATTGTTAAACTAGTCCCCAGATTTTCCAGTCATCCAGGCAGCTTTCAGCACCCTGCTGAAATGGAGCCGACTGTGATGAACTCAGTAAACCAGCAATATATTATTACTACATAACTGTTCAGTATAGCTATTCTGTGTCCTTTGCTCATCTGTTCAAAATAGCATCAAGCTTCTTTTAAAAAGCCACACACCTGTTTCTTTGGGGATTTTCAAATGTAACTTTAAGCAATCTGGCAAAAGCAGAAAAAAGTCAAAGTTACAATAAGAGGATCAAAACAACAGAAAGTCAGTATTGAAGTGATAGAATGATCACTCAAGCAGTACAGCAAAATATAATTGATAGAATAGCTTTATTTTCTGAGGACTGTTAATGAGTTTATACAAGATGACAATGAACCTTTGCAGAAGCCTCTTAAACAATAATAATAAAATAATAAGAGAGATCATCAGAGAGATCCCTTGATTTAAGGACAGATATCACTCACTGTCAAAACTAATTAGTTAGTGCATGGATCTCATTTACTATAATACTGATCATTGAATGGTAGGACTGCCAGATCAGAACTGCAGAAACTTAGATGGCATCGAAGAAGTACTGAATGGTTTTGTTCATCTATTTTCATCTCACGTCAGGATGGCAGCCTGAATTGATAGCACTGTGCATAAATGAGAAACTTAGAGCCCATTTCTGATCAGCTCAAGGCAACATGATGTGATGTGGAGTCTAACAAGAGTTGGAAGATGGAATGTTAATGTGCACTCTGTCTAGTTTATTGATAATTTCTGAAGAATACCAATAGTTTATTTTTTAAAATATCTGATTTGTCTTTTTATTTTCACTGGGAATAATCTATTTAGGTAGAAAATCATGGAAAAGTTGTACAAATCCCTATGTATGTTTTATAGAACTTATTGGGGTTTTTTAAGTTTGCGAAAGGGTTTCTTCACCATCAGTAGGGACACTTATAATTCCTCCTGACTATTCCCCCCTGCTTGGATATCTAGATAAAATAGATAAATATAATTCTTTATTGGCCGAGTGTGATTGGACACCCAAGGAATTTGTCTTTGGTGTATATGCTCTCAGTATACATAAATATATATATACACACACACACACATTTATCAAGAATCATGAGGTCCAACACTTAATGATTGTCACAGGGGTCAAATAAGCAATGAGGAAAATCTAGGATTTTATGAGTATGTCCACAAATATTCCCACATACCCTTTTATACTTTTAGAAATAGCTAAAATTCCAGACTTTCAAAGCACCAAGTTATCACTTTAAAAATTCTGTACTTTGCCTTTTGTTACCCTTTCCCTTTATATGTAAAGTGCTGGGCACTTTTCCAGCAAATGAATGTTCTGAAGTTAAAAAAAAATGAGGGCCCTTTTCTGTTGTGTTCCTATGAATACAACTTAAATTCTAAAGATGTGAAACACCTGGGCAAAATTACAAAACTTAACTTTTAAGAGACAATTCTTTTATTCATTAACATGTCACAACTGACCCGGTTATTAGAGACTTTGTAGTAAATGAAATTACCACATTTTTAGAAAACAGAAGAATTATTATTATGAACAAGAAAGCCTTTTTCATCTTTCTAAAATTTGAAAATATTTATAACTTAACAGTTATACAGAAGGCTCACCGATCAATTAGTAATTTTATACTTTTGGAATTCTGGTGTAAAAAAGAAAGGTACATATCAAAATACTGTAAAATAACCTTCATGTACACCTGTACATTCAGATGAATAGATACCGATGAAAGAGAAGTATAAACCTTCCATTTATGCAGACAATATATTCTACTTTTCTTTGTTAATCTTATGTAGATAGGCTTTTTGAAGGCTTGGTCCAGTTTTTCATATCTTTTTCTTTTTGTTTGTTTTTATTATTATTGCATTGTGAGTTGATAGATTGTAGATAGATTGCAGTAATTATAAGACAGCACCCAGTGGTTGTCTATAGCAGTGTTTCCCAACCTTGGCAACTTGAAGATATCTGGACTTCAACTCCCAGAATTCCCCAGCCAGCATTCGCTGGCTCTTGGAATTCTGGGAGTTGAAGTCCAAATATCTTCAAGTTGCCAAGGTTGGGAAACACTGGTCTATAGCACAAGGAGAATGTAGAATATCTTGTAAATGAAGGTTTGCATCTGTGCCCTAGTCTATTAATTGATTGATTTGATTTCATCTATCAAATTTATATGGTTGCCCATATGACTCTGGGAGGCATACAGCAAAAGTATAAAAGAAAAATGTCAAAAGCAATCAAATTAAGAAGTTAAAAAGCATAACACACAAGATATTAGATCAGCAGGGATCTAATGTCTTGGGAGCCACCTCAATATTACCCTGGTCCCCTGGCCAGATGGCCTAGCCAGGTCTTGAAAAACTTCCATAAAAAGGATGGAGATGGCCTCACTTTGGAAGCAGGGAACAATGTTTCATAAGAAAGCACAACTATTCATCAAGGATAGTTCACTTACAAATGGGACTTACACCATGTCTCTCTTGCTGGCTCTGATGAAATGGGCAGGTGTAATCCAGGAAGGGCCATCCCTGAAATAACCTAGCCCCATGCCACGAAAGTTTCCAAAGAAATAATGGATCAAAACTGAACAAGGAAATATTTAACTTGGAAATCAGGATAAATTTTCTGACAGTGAGAACTATCAACCAATGGAACACCTTGCCTTTGGAAATTGTGGGAGCTTTATCACTTGGGACTTTCAAGAAGAGTTGGACTGCCATTTGTGTGTAGGGTCTCCTACTTGGTTGAGAGGTTGGATTAGATGACCTACAAGGTTCCTTCCAACTCTGTTAATCTGTATCTGCTCTTTTAAAGGTCAAAACCAGCACCTTGAAGTGGACCTGGAAACAGACTGGCAACCAATGCAACTTATACAGCAGAGGTGTAAAGCTGTTCCTGGGCTACAGCTGAAGTTGCCACATACTCAATGGCAGCCCCATGAAAAGCACATTACAGTAATCCAGGGATGAAATCAGTGATGGGCTCCTACGGGTACGGTCAGGTATGCAGAACCAGTAGCAAAAGTTTGGTCAGGTATGAAGAACCGGTAGAAGTATTATGAATTTTTTTCTTTTTTCCCCTTCTAGGCTCTGCATATGTTTTTCCTATTGCAGTAAATGAGGTTGAATGTGTATAACTTTAGAAGAGCTGTCTCTCTCTGTGTGTGTGTACATACACATACAATTTATATAGTAGATAATGTATATTTTTGTGTGCCTGTGTGCAATATGTATCTACACATATGGCATATATACATAGAATTAAATAGTATATTTTGGATGTTCAGTAATAGATAGGGAAATTGTATCTCTTTGAGGTGAGGAGAGGCCAGGCACCCTAACCCAAACCCTTGATGGGGATGGCATCAAGTTGGCCACCTTTAAGCCAGTCACATGACCTTTAAGCCACCCTGTCACATGATCGTCAAGCCACTCCCACCTAGTCACATGGCCGGCAAGCCACATCCACAATATAAGCCAGGCCCACAGTGTGGTAGTAAACATTTTTGTAGCCCTTCACTGGATGAAATCCTCCTGATTCAATCTGGTTCAGACAAGTAGGTAGATGTTGCAGTGGCTGGTTTGAAGAACTGGGATGGCAGCATGAGGCTCCGCCCCCACCCACCCCGGCATCATTCCTTCCTGGTTTTTTTTTTTTTTAAAAAAACCTTTTTAAAGCCTTTTTTCCCTGCTGGTTCACCTGAAAGAAAGAAAGGGAGGGAAAGGAGAAAGAAAGAGAGAAAAAGAGAGACATGTTAGAAGGAAAAAATCAGGACTCACTTTCCAGCTGGGAGATCACTTGGCAAATAAGAAAAACAAATGCTGTTGCTTTAAATCAGGACTCTCCAACCTTAGCCACATGGCTGGCTGAGGAATTATGGGAGTTGAAGTCCACAAGTCTTAACTTTGCAAACTTTGAAGACTCCTGTTTTAAATTGAAAAGCCTTCAGAAGCTGCTAGGAATGAAGCTTTTAATTGCTGAAGTGAAGTGACATTCAGCAATGGATAAAAGGAAGGATTCTTATATGGTTCTATGTTTTTGAAGGTTTGGGGGTTTTGCAATATAGGCTTTGTGTTTCTAAAAGGGTTTGGGTGATTTTCATCCTGTGTTGGGTCTTGAATGTGGGGCTGCTTATTCTGATTCTACTACTGTGTTTTATTAGCTGCGAAATATTGCCATGGGGAAATTTCAAAATATCCTGTCTTGGCTTTCTAGAGATCTGTTTGTCTGCTTTTGTGAATGGAGCCAAACGCCAGGCTTCCATTTTCTATACGTCAGTATCTCACTATCCCAATCGGGCAGGAATGTGGAATGAGCTTCAGGCAGGTTCTTTGTTAGCAGCCTGATTTTTTTCTTGTTTTTCTGTAAGCCTATTATGATAATATTTTATTTGGAGAGGGGGTTGCTTCCCACAAAAGGAAGGAAGGAAGGAAGGAAGGAAGGAAGGAAGGAAGGAAGGAAGGAAGGAAGGAAGGAAGGAAGGAAGGAAGGAAAGCCACAAACCTGGCTGGCACTAGACACAGCTTCAGAAAATACTTTGAAACAGCAAAGGCTGGAAGAGCCTCAGAGGTCATCTAGTCCAACCCCCTGCTCCCTGGAAAAATGGACTGCTAAATTGGCCACACCAGCCTAGTCACATGGTCATGCCTACCCAGTCACATGGTCAAACCTACCTGACATCTAAGCCACGCCCACAAAATAACCTACGCTCACAGAACAGGTAAGGAAAAACAGGCTGCGCACTGAGTCTCTCTCGGACTATACAACCCATCCAGCAGAAAATATGCCGAAACTGGTAGGGCCCAAAACCCAAAGCCATTCTGCCTTGCTAAGGTTCAACTGAAGCCTGATGTTTTTCAGATCCTCCCAACCTCCAGACACCTCTGGACTTTTTGAAAATAAGTGCCACTAAGCTGCATGGTACTCCTTTCCAGGTAAATTTGTATGGTGCATTTCATCTAAAGTGAGTCTCAATTTTTTTCCAAGTTCTACATTAGTAGCATCTTCCAAGGACACATTACTTTTTATCTATTACTTGATTATTGCAGGATAATATATTTATGACATTACATTGCAGAATCTAGAAGAATTATAGCCACAATTCATTTCTACCCATCTGTATCCTTTTAAAAAATCATTATATTTATTTAGTAATGAGGTCCACAAATCCATCTTGAACCGGCATTATGTTGCCCAAAGACATGTTGCCCTATAAAATATCAGCCACATTTGTACACAAGGAAAGACATGTGTAGTGCCTATAAGACATTTGGATCTTAAAATGTCCCAAATATAATTGTATCAATTGCTTTTTGCTTAAGGTCCTAACACTTGTAAACAGTCAATGTAGTCCCTGTTCCCAATAGAATGAACACACTATATATGCTATATCTTCTATTCCAAAATTATTTTCCTTTTAGGAAGTGAACACAGAAATATTAAAGGCATCTCTTCCTCACATAAACAATCTCCAATCTCACCCCTGTTGCTAAGATTGTAAACCAATCAATAAACAAAAATGGCCATGTTTAAAGCTAGACTGATATGATAGCTCCATATGGAATGGCCTGTGAACATTGTTGAGAAGGATCAGCTGTTGCAAAATGTACAGGCCTGTCATATAAGAAATGTGTTACTACTATACAGTAGTATAGTAGTAACACAATTAATGCCAGTGTTTTGACATCTCCTTCATTCCTCTACTCGCAACAGAATACCTTATTCCACAAGACATGAAATTTTGGGCATCGACAATTTAGAACTATGTCATCTTTGATCTGACCTAAATGCAGGTCATAAAATCATCTACCACAATGCCCTGCCTGTCAAGGAATACTTCAGCTTCATCTGCAACAATACACAAGCACACAATAGATTGAAACTCAATGTAAACCGCTCGAAACTCGACTGCAGGAAATACGATTTCAGCAAGAGTGATCAATGCCCAGAGTGCACTATCTGACTCTATGGTTTCTTCCCCAAGCCCCCAAAACTTTAACCTTAAACTGTCTACAATCGACCTCACCCCATTCCTAAGAGGTCTATAAGGGGCGTGCATAAGCGCACCATTGTGCCTACCGTCACTGTCCTAATTTACCTGTATCTACTTTCTTTTTGTTTATGTTCATAAACATACATGAGCCTCGGTGGTGCAGTGGGTTAGAGTGCAGTACTCTAAGCTACTTCCGACCACCAGCTGCCAGCAGTTTGGCAGATCAAATCTCAGTAGGCTCAAGGTTAATTCAACCTTCCATCCTTCCAAGGTTGGTAAAAAGAGGACCCAGATTGTTGGGGGCAATATGCTTACTCTCTGTAAACTGCTTAGAGAGGGATGTAAATAGCGGTGGGCTACGAGCCAGAACACTAAATTGCGCTTGCTGCCATGGCTCGTAAGTTTATTTATTTATTTATTAGATTTGTATGCCGCCCCTCTCCAGACTCGGGGCGGCTCACAATAATAAAACAGTATACAATAAACAAATCTAATATTTAAAAAGTATCTAAAAACCCATTAATTTAAAACCATTCAACGCAAGCATACCATGCATAAAACTATATAAGCCTGAGGGAAATGTCTCAATTCCCCCATGTCTGACAGCAGAGGTGAGTTTTAAGAAGTTTGCGAAAGGCAAGGAGGGTGGGGGCAATCCTAATCTCCAGGGCGAGCTGGTTCCAGAGGGTCGGGGCCACCACAGAGAAGGCTCTTCCCCTGGGTCCTGCCAAACGACATTGTTTAGTCGACAGGACCCGGAGAAGGTCAATTCTGTGGGACCTAACCGGTCGCTGGGATTCGTGCAGCAGAAGGTGGTCTCGGAGATATTCTGGTCCGATGCCATGAAGGGTTTTATAGGTCATAACCAACACTTTAAATTGTGACCAGAAACCGGAAAGTTTTTGCAGGACCAGCGTGATTTTGCTGCTGCACCTGTGAAGGTAGCAAAATTGCCCCTGTTTCGGCGAGGTTTTACCTGCGGCGTGATTTTGCTACCTCCACAGGTGCAGCAGCAAAATCGTGCTGGTCTCACAAGAACTTATGAGCCATGGTGGCGAGCGCAATTTAGTGTTCCGGCTTATAGCCCACCGCTGGGTGTAAAGCACTATGAAGCAATATATAAGTCTAAATGCTATTGCTATAGCAATACCTACTATCTTGTACACGTTTTGACAAA
This sequence comes from Erythrolamprus reginae, assembly GCF_031021105.1. Classification (NCBI taxonomy): domain Eukaryota; kingdom Metazoa; phylum Chordata; class Lepidosauria; order Squamata; family Dipsadidae; genus Erythrolamprus; species Erythrolamprus reginae. The sequence goes on along the minus strand of NC_091951.1, from coordinate 98,169,592 downwards.
TAAATAAAATAAATAAATAAATAAATCTGCCTTTGCTCTGCTGGATACTATTCTTGTATGCTAGCTATAATCCAGTCTACTTTCAGTCCCAGCACAAAGGCAAGAGCTAAGGTACATTTGCAGGATACATGTACTAAGGGATTTAGATGCATAATCTGCAGACCTGCGGAACACTTAACTCTGGCTTTACTGAAGAAATCAAGCTGAACTGCCAGTTTGTTTGGTTTTTTTAATCTTGAGATTTCAAAGCGGTTGTGTGTATCCTTCTGCTCCCTCACCAACTTGGCCATTCTCCAGCTAGATTGGGCCAGCTCACAAACCCAAGACAGCAGCTACCCTCCAAATGCAACATGTGCACTCAAATGCTGGAGAAAACTTAGGATCCTGAAAGCTAAATTTCCAATATTTCAGATATTGGGATTCCTGGAGTTGGGTGGCTAATAAATAAATAAATCTAATAAATAAATCTTTTCGGAACATAACTCCATAGCTTTTATTGACCCCTTTTCTGCAGCTGTTTTCCTTGCATCTTATAGATGTGGAGATATATTATTAATATTAATAATAATAAAATGATAATAATAATATATTAATATATATATTTCTTTCCTCCCCGTGTAACCGCATCAGTTCCCTACAAAAACAAGGATAATTTTAAGGTTTCTGAAAAGATTTCGACCTTGGCGTCGGGTTCTATGCAGAGGCGCTGCAATGGAGCCCATGAGGCCAGGCCTCATGGAAGCACTGCCATCCCCCTCCTGTGTTTTGTCCCTTGGAGGAAAGGAGAAACCCAGGCGGGCTTCGCAGCGGGGCGATGCATGTGCCGGATTTCTTTCACCTCCCGCAAGAATGTCGGGACCCACCAATCGGAAACCGACAAGCTGAAATCCTACTCAATTTTGTCCAATCGGAAATAGGAGGAGGGGCGTGGTCTCGATTCTGGGAGTTGGGGCGCGGGTGGTGGTGGGGGGAGGAGCAGAGTGAGCAGATCCCAGAAGGTGCAGCCCGAGGAACGCGCACGGCGAAGAAGAGGCGTGGCTCGGCGAGGAGGCGTGTCTTGCGGTCGGGTAGATGGGGGGAGCTCTGGCGCGTGAGGCGGAGTCCGACGAGTTGGGTTAGGTTGGGCAGGGCTGCTGCCGCCGCTGCTGGCCAAACAAGCCGACGCTGCCGGAGCGGCGTTATGTGTGTGTTGCAGCTCGAGCCCGGGCAGGCTCCGTGATTGGTTGTGGCGCGCTCGCGCCGGCGGTTGCTAGGCTCCTGTGCGCCGCCCCTCCCCCAGGTACGTGTCGCGCGCCGTCGCGCTTGCTCTGTCGCCTGGTCTGTCGGTCACTGTGCCGGTGGCGGGGTCCCGGGAGGGGAGCGGCCTCCTCGCGGGCCGCACTTTCGCAAGGGCTGGCGGGGCGGGGTGGGCAAAGAGAGCGCGAGCCCCGTGGTAAGTGAGCCCGGGCCGCCGGAGAAGCTTCGTAAGGGGGAGGGGGACGGCGACGGTTGAGGGGACTCCGGGAAGTACTGAGGCCTCCCGGCGCCGGGGATTAAGTTGCAGCGGCTGGCGCTTTGGGCGTTCTCACAGCCCCCCCTCCCCGCTCTTTGCGCTTCCTTTCCTCTCACAGCCGCGTCCTGGTGTGGATAGCCTTCCCCTGGTGCTCTTCGGCGTGGGTCTTATCACCTTGGGCCTGGGCCGCTGCCCTCCCGGCCGAAGGGACGTGTGGCCGCGAGGTAGCCGGTGAGCGGGGGCAATCCTTGTAGGCAACCGAGACAAGCTCAGCAGGTGCAGGTGGCCTTTGGGCATGGAGCGGGGTGGTGGAGGTGCGCGCTGAGGCGCCTCGTAGCTAGGTTTGGTGAGGCTCGGTTGTCATTGAACGGAGAAACGGTGGGAAATAAAAACTTAGGCTAGGAAACTATGCGGTCTTCTCTTTACAGCCGAGGTGGGCAGCTCTTGTTTCTTTGCCATTTTTAGTGATCGTTGGCAGGCCTTTCTCGGAAACGTTGCAGTTGTTCCTCCTTGGTGAGGAATAGATCGTTTAGATAATATGGTTACTACTGAACAGGCAAGGTTCTTTAGGTTTTGACCAAAAGTTTTGGAGATGGCCAAGTTAAAAGACATTTCCCCCCCCAAAAAGGGTTGGGAAATCGTTAAAAGTTCCATTGTATACTATATGCCGATTAGAATAGTACAACATTCATTTATTCGCAGCACTGTAATTTGGTTTAGATAAAAGTGCTCGGCATTATGTCTCTGTGAGCCTTCCAACAATCTTGTAAGATAGGAAACCAAGAAATATAATCCTTTGCTGTCAGTAAAGTATGTACTGGTTGGCTTGCAGCTGTGTAGCTAATTTTTACAGTTGGAAGTACTAGGAGTTTTTTTAAGTACTAGGTAGGAGACAGTGTTTTCTTGTTGGTGCATGTTTACTATATTAAAGTTAACTTTATGTTATGTGGCCCGGAGAGTTAGGCCTGCAGGAATCATTGACAAGTTAAATGTAAGTTTGTTTAAAAAGATCGATGTATTCACCAGAGGGTCTATTGATCTTTAAAGTAATGTCTTGGAATCGTTATTCTTGTAGGTAATGCTGTCATGATACCAGTAAGTGCTGGTATCCACCATATGGAGAATGAACATTGCATTTCAAAAGCTGAATTTAGTTCAAGCATTCAGCTAAATTATAAATCCTCTGCATATGGCATGTTCAAATAGTGACTTCCTTAGCTGATGTTGTAGTGGACATTTCCCCCATATTGCATTATTTCCACAATTATTTGTTCTAGATGCATTAATGTGTACAGAACTTATTTACACTGATTGTAGGAATTAGACCCAGCTGCTTTTTCATAATTGATCTTTTTAAAGATTTCCAAAATTCTGATAGTTGTTGCTTAAGTATGTAATGTGGACTTGGCTTCTGGGGAAATAACCCCTATTATATATCTTACTTGAAACATTGTATTTAATGTGCAAAGTTATGTTTCCAAGAAATAATACTGACAAGCCTTGTTTATCATGCATGTAGCAAAAATATAGCAAAAGAAATAAAATCCTTTAAATATATGTAGATAGTTTAAACCTGATTAACTGCTCTAAAACAATTCCAATGAAGGTTACAGTAACAGAGATCCATTAGAGAAAAATTTACAGTACATTTTAACTACCTTAATAAAGTATCTTAATGAAGGGGAACTTCAAAGCATGATTGCAGCAAAAGTTTAAAAATCTAATATAAAGTTTTTAATTTCCTGCCTTAATGCAGAATAATTAAGAATCAGAAAAGAGGTAACTAAAATTTTGTTTTTTCCATAGAAAGGCAGCTGATTTTTTTTGTAAATCTGGAAGGACCCCAGGGTTTACTTTTTTATGTTTTGTGCTAGAGTTCTAAAACTAGACCTTGACCCTTTGAGAGAGTAAGCAGAGTGATTTTCTCTGTTCTTTTTCTCCATTAATATTTCACAGAGAAAAGTTACTATGTACACAGCTTCCACATTAATTCATACGTCATTTGCTGATTTTTAAATTGAAACATTACAGTATGAATCCCTAAGATGTTTGTGTTCTATCTTGAAATTATTTGACTCCTTAATAAATGATGTGCTAATTTTTATGTTACTTTTCAAACAATTATGTTCTGGATTTATGTCAATTTGAGAGGCTGCTCTTTAAGCAAATTAAGAAGATATTTGAAGAAGGCAAGTGAAAAAGTTTCAAGAGGCAAATGCTGAACTCAGAGTTAATAGTAAACTAAAACAGTTATTTATTTTCAATACAGTCTCTCTTTGCTGTTATTTTTGCTTAAGTATTTGAAGGATAGATTGAGACCAAAATGTTTTTTCAACTTTCCATTTCTAGTAGAATTGGTGATAGAAGGTTAGTGTTCTGTCCTTAACAGAGAACAGTATAGTAACTTTATGCCTGCTGTTCTTTCTCTGTGATATGCAGTTGTGTTGTTTTCCCTGTGTGAAGGTGTTCTTGTAATGAAGGGCTATAATTTTGAAGTCTCTCTTGGACTCCTGGCTAATATATGAAATCAGAATATGGTGGTATTTAGCTATCGAGCTTAAGACACTGAATAATTATGTGATTAATATTAATTACAAGTTACTTGGGACTTCAGTGGAGGTATTGGTTAAATGGCAAGTCAAAGACAATACAATTATCCAGTATTTTATATTGATCTGGTTTGATAAGAAACAGTTGTATAACTTTTACTGCCTAAAATATTACCAGGTTTATTATAGAATGTACGGTACTAACATTTTTTGTTAACATTCAAAGTGAATTTTAAAAAAAATTGAGGGTCAACTTTTGGTTCGGCATAAGGAGTTCCCTTGCTTGTGCTGATAGCTCTTAATAATTTAGGGCAAAATCATTCCTTAGTTTAGGGACAAGGGAAGTTTTTCAAGTTACAAAAAATTAATTTTCTGAGTACCCAGTGCAAGATGTTTTATGGATCCCCATTTTTCACTAAGGCCTAACTATTTTAAATGTGTTACTGAGCTACATTCTTTTCTCAAATGCATAGAGAAAGAGGAAAAGTTCCTTTTAATAAAGATGTATGGTGGTATGTTGGCTGTAACCTGCATACCAATTATGTTTGTTCATTAATTCCCAAATGATGTATCAGTTGTGCTGCATACTTGCTATGCTAAATTAGTTAAATAAAGAGTACTGTGCATACTTAATATGCACACAAACTACAGGCTGTTGCTGAATATGTTCTTATCTCTCTCCAATAAGACTTCACTGGAGGTTTGCAGTTCTATGTAGACTCTGCATTCATTATAATTTGAGCATGCAGTCACTTCCAATTCTTGACATGCAGTGGGATTCTTGCCTTCAAAGGAAGTTGCCCATTGTATTCAGCCAGATGGCATGACATGAACACTGATGTATGCAAAAATGAAGGAGGCATTCCTTTGAATGAGCATATTCCTATGCACTCCAACAGAAATCCTTTAAATATCTCTAGTAAGTAAATGTAGATTTTTTTTCAGACATTTGGGGAGCATTGCACCAATTTATCTAGGTTGATAGTGATTAATGTAATGCTTGTTTACATTAAACTGTCTACAATCGACCTCACCCCATTCCTAAGAGGTCTATAAGGGGCGTGCATAAGCGCACCATTGTGCCTACCGTCACTAAGAGACTAAGAAAGAGGAGGGAGAAACAGGCCTTATAATGAAAAGGAATAAGAAACCACAAGTATATGGGAAAGTAAAGAGGACAAGTTGAAGTTAAAAGTGGGGTTTAATTAGGTGGAAAATCTGGATGACAAAATTAATTGGGTTTTTTTAGGCAAGGAAGAGAAATTTGGTGTTATATACCTAAAACAAAAAGTCATTTGTTTCTTGGAGTCATAGACAATAAATTAGAAAATTAGTGATTGATATTGTTTTCAAAGTGGATTTTACAGCAACATTCTGCTAATATAAGTATTTATTATTTTAGCCTGAAAGATTATGACACCCAGGAAAGGTATTAGAGGGGTGAAGAGGAAGTAGAAAGGAAGGGAGAGAAGGAGTGAAAAGCAGAGAGAGAGATAAAAAAGAAAGAGAAAGAAAGAAGGAGAGAGAGGCTTTGGAGGAGTGAAGGGAAAGTAGGTAGAAGGAGGAAAGAGAGAAAGAGGAAGGGTGGGGGGTAGGGTGCCAGAAAGGGCAATTAAAAGGTCAGGCTGGTATTGGTTAACATTTTTTTTAAAAAATATGGGTCTATGAATAAAGGATAAAAATGTATAATTATGAACTCTGTATGGTGTATGTAATACTGGAAGTGTATACATGTTGAATCTGTATTTGAGAAGGTGGAGAAAAAAATTGGGAGGCGGGAAAGAGTTCCAGATACATTTTGCTTCTATTTTAGCTACCTTGTATTTAATTATAACTCTTCCTTGACTAAAGGGAACTTCAGTATCTAAAATCAAGAATGCATTTGAAGTATACATTCTGGCCTGTTTCAGTAAATACTACAAATGGAAGAGTAACCTAATTTTTTAATTGTGAATTTGATAAGTTGTTGAACTCCATTGTTAAATATCAACACATGTGAAGTGTTTTTTTCATTTCTCTTGAAGAGACTCTGGTAAATTTCATATTCCTAATTTTTAAAACATAATTACTTGGTCCTGTACAAGATTTAACTAGCAAATTGGTACCTTGAGACTTAATTCATAATGGAAGCCCTTCCAAAATAATATGTGAAGTCAATAATCATTGTGGCAAGCCGTTAATTTATCACCAACATTGATTGGTTGAGAAATTGATTGTAACAGTAGCTTTAGAAATCACCACCACAACAAATATGATAGAATTATTGCAGAGTTGGTATCTTAAGAGTCATAGAGCATATAGAACTTTTATATACTTGATATTGCAGTGAAAAAAATGACTACTTAATTGTTGCAAAATATTTATATAGCTATCTTGGGATGTGTTATCAGTGTTCTTAATTACTAAAAGAAGAAAAAAGGTGCAAAATATAGGTTTTCATATCTACTATTACTTTGTGAATTGACTATTGAATGATAATCAGAGACATTGAATATATCTTGACATTTCACTAGCCACAGCAAGTGAATATGTGTCAGCACATATTCATTGTCTTACATGGATGGCATTGCCAGAAAGTCATTGCACCAAGAAATAAATTATTTAGTCTTTAAAGGCATCAGGCACTGGTAACAAAGAATGAATACAGGTAGATCATTTTTGGTTTTTCTATTAAATTCTCTGAGATTTTTGAGTAAATTGGCACCTATTTTTTTGTTCTCTACTGTTATATAATCATGGTTAATGTAAAGAAAAGCTATTTAAATTTAAATCATTTATAGAATAAAGAAACAATGCCTCATGTAGGAAAGAACAGTGAAATAATAGAAATGAGTATTGAATGTATTATCAATTTTTTTTAAAAAAAAATCAAGCAGCAAAATCTCCCAGGATTTCTAGTGGGAATTAGAAATATTTATGTTTATGGAAATATTTATGTTTATAGAAATATTCATAGACAGACTAACACAGTGGGCCCACACCAACCAAATGATGTTTAACATCGACAAGAGCAAAGTCCTTCACCTAGGCAGAAAAAACCCTGGACACACATACAACCTGGGAGAAACCCCTCTTAGCAGTAGCGACTGTGAAAGAGACCTCGGAGTCTTGGTGGACAATCAACTAAACATGAGCCAACAATGTGCAGCAGCAGCTAAAAAAGCCAACACAATCCTAAGCTGCATTAACAGGGGAATACACTCCAAGACCAGGGAAGTCTTAATACCACTCTGCTACGCCCTGGTCCGACCACACCTGGAGTACTGTATTCAGTTCTGGTCACCACACTTCAAAAGAGACATTGAAACTCTGGAGAAGGTGCAAAAAAGAGCATCCAAAATGATTAAGGGATTGGAAACCAAGACTTACGAAGAGAGACTGAGGGAACTGGGCATGGATAGCCTAGAGAAAAGGAGAGCCAGAGGGGACATGATAGCAGTCTACAAGTATACGAGGGGATGTCACAGAGAGGAGGGGATCACTTTATTCTTCAGGGCACCAAAGGGCCGGATGAGGAACAACGGCTGGAAGCTGACCAAGGAGAGATTCAACATGGAGATAAGGAGGAACTTCCTGACGGTCAGAGCGATCAACCAATGGAACAACCTACCAGCGGACGTTGTGAACTCCAACACTCTGGACATTTTTAAAAGAAGATTGAACTGCCACTTGACTGGTGTACTATAGGGTTCCTGCTTGGGCAGGGGGTTGAACTCGATGGCCTTCATGGTCCCTTTCAACTCTAACAATAGATAGATAGATAGATAGATAGATAGATAGATAGATAGATAGATAGATAGATAGATAGATAGATAGATAGATAGATAGATAAATGTCAGTCTAATGTATAGAACTGGTTATTACTAATAGTAAACTAACATTTTTAATTCCAGAACAATTGCAAATACAATAAGCAATTTTAGCGATGATAACACTGAATTCTGAAAATTTCATGTCACTTTTGAGAAAATGGTGGCTTCAACAGTAATCAAATTCTGGTTTGTCTCAGACAAAATGAATGGAAGAAATCAATATATTCTTAAGGATAGACATTTTAACTCAGTATTGCAAACATGGAGATCCAACATGATTAATAAGGGAACATTTTATCACCAGTATATAGACATACAAAGCAAGTAGTCAGTGCTTTGCTCATGAACTTCCTGAAAGCATTTACCATAACTTCCTACTACAGGAATATTGTTGAATTAAATGGATTCCTGACTACTTTTCTGTTGTAATTTGTAAATGTCTTTTTAGAGAAAATTGTATCTACAGTATCTAAAGTAATTTCACTTCCAAAAGATCTCAGTTTTACCTAGTTCAATATTTGTCAGTGCAGAATTTTGGGGTTACAGTGTCCCTCATTTATGTTTTATATTGCTTAATGGAATTAAATAAGCCATTCGTATAAAAATTTTACTTGCAGATTGAATCAATTTTGCCTTTTGTTTTAATAATGAATTAATAAATTCTGGATCAGTAGTGATAACATTCTTTACTGCAATTTTTTTAAATGCCTTCAAAAGAAAACCAATGTCAATTATATAAACTTCCTGAAGAATATATAAGAATTAATATTGTTTATAGGGGAAATATAAATCTTCATCTCTAAAAGTAGGTTAGTACTATCTTTGATAGCTCCCATACAGATATTATCAGTTTGACAAGAAAAAAATTCTCCTAGTAGGAATAGGTGGCTGGCTTTACATTTTATTAGGGATTGGAAAAGGGGAAAGTCTCTAGCCATTGTGCATTGTGCAGTGGAGTGAAAAGATGTAATTAATCAGTCAGAATCAGTCAGAGTTTTGTGTAAGCAATTACAGAGATTACTTGTAACTTTTCATTACTGTTCAGTAATGGAATGTCATAACAAAAGTATGTGAAACCAGTAATGTTAATTATAGGTGGAGCTGATAAGATGTGCTTAACTCAGAAGTAAGGTTGACAAACCAGTAGATTGGAATTGTTCACAATAAACCTTGTTCACAATACAGTATATTAACTTCTGGTTTGTTCAAATTTTGAACATCAAGAGATTAAAGAAAACGGTATAAAAGCCCCAAGCTGCTGTTAACAAATTTATTTTCAAAGGTGTTAGATTTTCCTAACAAAATTTGTTGCTTAGTTTGTAGTAAGGGGAGTTGGAACTATTAGGTCATGAAGTACCTAATGTATGGTACCTAATAAAGACCTGAAAAATCTTTTTAGCATGGATAATGAGCAATTAATAGTTGGTTAATACAATTATGATCTTTTGTTCTCAGATTAATATTATGCATGCATGCAAATTTGAATGTAGTTTTTATTATATAGTAAAACGTTTAATTGATGTTTATTGCAGACTTTGGGGTATTTTAAGTTGGTCTAGTTCGGGGTAGGCAAAGTTGGCTTTTCTATGACATGGGGACTTCAACTCCCAGAATTCCTGAGTTAGCATGATTGGCTCAGGAATTCTGGGAGTTGGTCCACAAGTCATAGAAAAGCCAACTTTGCATACCCCAGGTCTAGTGTCATGAAATAAGCATTCTTATAAGATGCCCAGAGTTACCTTCATAGGGAAGATGGATGACATAAAAAATTAAAATACCGTAATCAAAAATAAATAAATTCTGAAATTTCATCATTTTGTGTCATTTAAATCAAGGGAAACTTTTTGTTTCTGTTTTTTTTTAGTTTTTTAGTTTTAGGTTTTTTAACATTTTGGGCTATAATGATATTATAAAGTTTAAAAAGGTCAGGAAATGTTATTAAGCATCTTAGCAGTACTCTTCAGGGTTTGCCGTGAAAATTGTCCTAAGTTAAAAATCCATGAAAATTTGGGCTACTTTTAAATTCAGCGTTGGGAAAATTGAAATGGACAATGATTTTCATAGGGCTGAGAACATGGATAATGGTTGATTCTGGGGAATGGGGGAAAAGGATTAGAGAGAAGTTCAGTCTGATTAACATCATGTATTTGAGATTTGTTTCCTACTTGACAACCATTGAATTCAATCCAGTTTTTCTACCCTATTAATCATCAGAGAATGAGAAAATGAGAGTCAAATACTATCTCTTTCCTTATGAAATACCATTTATGCCATGCCTTCCCTTGCTTATGTCACCTTGGCGAAGTATCTCTAAACATCCTACTCTATAAATAGAAAACAATTACAATTAAAGAGCTCCCTGCCCTGTTCCTGTAGTTTGGTAATTTTGGAGAAATAAATAAATAAATATCCATGCTACATGAATTCCTTGTAATCTTAATTTGTTTTCACAACACTTACCTGAGACAGTTGAACAACTAATAGCTGCATTAGCACAAGCTGCATTAGCAGAATATGTTAAACTTGGTTCACTTCTCACTTTAGAGTGTGGGGGGTGTTGGTTGGTTTAGTTTGGTAATTTTGTGAATGTAAGTCGTTTGGTTTGTTATTTCTCAGTTGGTTTTTTGAGAACAAAGAAAACAGGTTAATTGAGTAAGTTGAGTATGTTGTGCAAACATACTATGTGACTTGTGTTATTTAGTGGAATCAATTTTGATTTATTTTTTTTGCTGCTTTAATTTTACAGTGTTGTTAATTTGTTCAATAAGATTTCTTTGCATCTCCAGTCTGTGTGCTGCTGCTTAATTTAGAATGCACTGCAGACATATTTATACTAGTCCAGGCATGCTGATTTGCTTACTTTTAATATTGGTTGCTCCACAGTAGTATCCTAAATATAGGTTAGCATGCCAGTTTGGAACATCCTGTTAAGAAGTTGAAATATCTGGAATGCTAATAGGTTTTTGGAGAGCTACAATCCCTTCAGACTTCAATTGATGCATTTAAGTATGTAAGTATAACAACATACAACAACATATTAGAATTGAAGGGGGGGGGGGCATCTGTAGTGCCGCCAGTAATAAGTATCCATCTAATGCTGAAATTTTAAGTTAGTTTTTAAAACATGCTTGTATTGAGTTCACAAGTAAATATGTGTAAATTACTGTTCCTATCTGACTGTAGGAATGTCTTTTGGACCACTTTCATATTTTATGAGCATATAATTTTCATTTATAATATACAGTTGAAGCCAATTGCCAGGGAGTATGTGTTGCAGTGCAAACAAAGAATCTTGTGGATAAGCATTATTCAAGTTGTTATATTTTTTATCAGAAACATGGAATATTAATTTGAATGTTAAGCACAGTTTCCTCTACCAAGTATTAAATCCTTATGCTAAGAAAGGATGAAGGTGGTAAATTGGAACAGTACAGTAGATGAACATATTTGTTCCTAGCATGAAACATCTGACTACTAAAACATGCGTAAAACATAAGCTTACATTGTATAGTGTCAAGCAAAGTTATTTTTCTTTCTGATAATTTTTATTCTGATTTCAGTATGCAGTCAAATTAAAAGATTTGTTTAGAATTTTGTTTAGAAAGTTTTTCCAGCAGTTCAGTGCACCCGATTCCTTTGTGCTTCATAGCTTATTGTGGGGTTGAAGAGAGACAAATGCAGTCTTAACAGAGCAATAACATCGGTGAGGGCCCCGGATTATCCGCGGCTTGGTGAAAAGGGACCTGGAGTACCTGACTGCTTTCCAAGTGCCACCTCTAGGTTGGTTGAGGTAGGCATACTTCTAAGATAAGTAAAATGAGGATCCAGATTGCTGGGGGCAGTATGCTGGCTCTGTAAACTGCTTGCAAAGAGCTTTAAAGCATTATGAGGTGGTATATAAGTCTAAGTGCTATTGCTATTGAAGCACTTGACATTGATAATAGTTATTGCATTCTGTGGGGAATATGGATATTATTTGATTAGAAGAAATTGATAGAATTTTAAATAAAACCTAAAACTGGCTTTTCAACATTTTTTATCCTTTAGATTTGTTCAAAGTTGAAGTTACAGTCTTCATTATACAGTGATACCTCGTCTTACAAACCCCTCGTCATACAAACTTTTCGAGATACAAACCCAGGGTTTAAGATTTTTTTGCCTCTTCTTCCAAACTATTTTCACCTTACAAACCCAAGCCGCCGCTACTGGGATGCCCCGCCTCCGGACTTCTGTGGCCAGCGAAGCGCCCATTTTTGCGCTGCTGGGATTCCCCTGTGGCTCCCCTCCATGGGAAACACCACCTCCGGACTTCGGGAATCCCAGCAGCGCGAAAACGGGCGCTTCGCTGGCAACAGAAGTCAGGAGATGGGGTTTCCCAGTGAGGGGAGCCTCAGCGAAATCGCAGCATCACAAAAACATGGAAGTCTGGAGGTGGGGGTTTCCCATGGCAAAAGGGGTGAGTTTTGGGCTTTCACGCATTAATCGATTTTCCATTGATTCCTATGGGAAACATTGTTTAATCTTACAAACTTTTCACCTTACAAACCTCGTCCCGGAAATAATTAAGTTGGTAAGACGAGGTATCACTGTACTTGTTTTTGTTTTGCACTTGGAATATCTGAGATGTAAGTTCAAACTACAAACAATCCTGGAAATGAGGTACAAGCTCTTAGCCTATTTTTCTTGGTATACAGTATATACTGTCTTTATACTAGCATAACAGGCAAAAAGAGAAGAGAATACCAGCTAAAATCCATTTAAAACAGCAGCTAAAACAATCCAGGTTAATCTAATTTGGCAAAGTTGAGATGAACATCAAAGCTTTTCTTAGTCAACAATGACTTTCTCCTTGATCTTTCCTTGAAAAATGAGTAATTTGGGATAATAATGGTAATCATGAAGCTTTTAATATATAGGTGGTCCTCAATCTCTGTCCACAATTGAGCCCAACATTTCTGTTGCTTGCTAAAAAGGACAATGGTTATGTGAATTTTGCTCTATTTTACAAGCTTTCTTGCTCTAATTGTTAAGTGAATCACTGCCATTATAAAGTTAGTAATATGGTTGTTAAGTGAATCTGGTGTCTCCATTGGCTTTACTTGTCAGAAGGTAGAAAAAGGTGATCACATGACCCTGGGACACCGCAATAGCCATAAGCACGAGTCAGTTGTCAAGCATCTGAATTTTGATTGTATGACCATGAGGATACAGCCAGTCGTAAGTGTGAAAATGGTCACTTTTTCCAGTGTCGTCATAACTTTGGTCACTAAATGAACTGTTGTAAGAAGATCACTTGCCTTTTGAATTAGTAGACTGATTCTTAGAGTCTGAGCCCCATTTTAAGGCATATGAATGGATATTAGAAACTTTTCAGCATTTCATATCTTATTAGTCCATACAGAAAGTCCACGGTACTTGTTAGGGATCGTTAGAAAGTCTTTACTTGGAGAAATAAGTCCTAACTGAGGTGATGAAAAGTGATGATGAGGCTACGGACCAAAGTTTATACAATTAGGCTTCTGTCTTACAGCTTTGAAGTGATGTAAAATACATTTGCAAAGTACATTCATAGTGAAACACTTGTTCCATTTACAAGCCCCCTCCCCCATCACCCACTCACTGAAAAGGAATTAGCTTTATTACCATGACTCTGGAAAGTTATTGTACTTGTTAGATTGAAACTTTTGGGAGTCTCACTCTAAGATTCTAGACATTTTTGCAAAGGTTATTATTCTTGTCAGGAATTACTAAATCCACTGTTTGATTTACATTTGTGAATAATTTTCATACAGAAAGTTTTATATTTGTTGAGGGGAAAATGAAAAAAAAAGTTGTTAAATATGTTCTCTTGTGAAAGGCTAGTACTGTACTGTAAACTTTTTCTGTGGAGGGCTGGGTCAATATTTTCTGGCACTTTGATACTGTCTTGATGATATGTGTTCACTTTGCAAATTGCAGTCTATAAAGTTTATATTGTTTTTGAATGTATTTTATTTTAAAGCAGGGTTTATAGCATAGCCCTGTATCTAACATCTAAATAGGAATTAAGAAACCAATTCTCCAGAAGTTGAATGTTATGCATCATTATTCAGTTCTTTGGCAATTAATGGCCATTTCCTTATGTTCCAAGACGAAATTTTATTTAGATTTATTTCTATAAAAACATCATATGATTAATCAGGCTTTTGGCTCTAGGACTGTTTTGCCAAATTCGTACTGACTTGGACAATATTTTTTTTTACTTCTTAATCATGTCTTTATTTTATAAATAACTGAAAAATGGCAAACATATCTTTCCTTCTCTTATTGTCCCCATAACAACAAATCTGTTGTTATGTTGGAAGTGTTGGGCTGAGAGTTATTGAACTAAAGTGATTCAGTGTTTCAGGCCTGGGCCAGAACTACAACTCACAGCCTCCTTGTTTTTAACCTTGTGCTTTAACCACCATTAGATTAGCTTTTCATTGCAGACATGCATTTAAACAGCATCTTAAAACTTGCAAGTAGTCTAAAACACTTCTAGAGTATTGCAGCTCCAGCGAGTCCTGTGTAAAAAAATTGTCTGGACTCCTTCCAGCTGGGTTTCAGAACCAGTTTGGAACAGAAATATAATTGGTGTTTTTGCTCTCCTTGACTTCTTGGTGACTTTCCATACCATTGATGATTGACTGCTTCTTTTTAACCATGAACTGCTGGGTGAGATCATCTGACACTATGTGATGAAGTATTTTCAGTATGCTGATGATTCTCAACTATGTATCTCGGTTCTGAAGTGACCCAAGAAATCCTGTGTTTGCCTTCTTGTGGTACCTGGAGGTTGTGAGCATCTGGAGCGGGGCGCAACAGGTTTCAGCTGAATCCAGGTATGATGGAGTTAGCTGTAGGTGTATAGAGTCTCTCAGCTTTTGAGAGTTTATCATTTTTTGTTCTGGATGCATTAGACCCCAACAGACCCAGAACACAACTTGTTAGGGCAGTGATGGCAAACCTTTTTCCCATTGGGTGCCGAAACAGTGTGGGCGTGTGCTATTACGCATGCGCAAGTGCCCACACCCATAATTCAATACCTGGGGAGGGTGAAAACAACTTCCCTGCCTCCTGGAGGCCCTCTGGAGGTCAGAAACAGCCTGTTTCCCAACTTCTGATGGGCCCCATGCCTCATGTTTCGCTCTCCCCAGATTCCAACTGCTTCCCTGGAGCCAGGGGAAGGTAAAAGTGTCTTCCCCAATCCCCTGGAGGCTTTCTAGAAGCCAAAAGTGCCCTCCCAAAGCCTCTGTGTGAGCCAAATATCATCTGGCCAGTACACATAAGCATGTTGGAGCTGAGCTAGGGCAACTGCTCGTGTGCCAGCAGATGTGGCTCTAAGTGCCACCTGTGGCACCCGTGCCATAGGTTCACCATCAGTGTGTTAAGGGGTCCTCTTGACTTATGATTCCTACTAAAAGAGCAAGTGGCATTGGACCTTTGCATGGCCTTTTGTTGTATGTCCCTTGTGTATTTTCCTGGATTGTGAGGCCTTGTGCTCAGTCACTCATGCTCTGGTCATCTCCTGTTTGGTTTACTGCAATGTGCTTTACATGAAGCTACCCTTGAAGAGTATTCAGAAGTTGCAGCTGGTACACAGTGCAGTGGTACATAGTCTTAGTACCCATAAAATGCTGCACATAGCACTGCTGTTACACATGCTGCGTTGGTTTCTTATTTCCTTCCAGGTTCAATTCAAGGTGTTGCTTAATACTTTATGGCATGGGACCAGGTTATCCAAGGAAGCGTTTCACTCCAATGGTATCGGCCTGCTCCACTTAATCCAGCAGATCACCACGTTTTGGCTGGGAGGTTTTAGAAGAGTGGTAGACCAGGCTAAGAACCAAGAACTCTATGTTGGAGGTGGATGATGAATTAACATAGAAGATGATATCACTGTACTGATTTTGCCTTTTACTTCTCTCCTTACTTAATTTTTAAAATATATTTATATTATTTTAATTGTTAGCCTCCTAGAATCACTTTGCAGAGTGAGACAGGAGAGATATAAATTTAAATAAATAACTTGTTTCAAGCACCAGAAAAGCTGTCAATATTGTTCAGTTATTCCAGGATAAGAAACTATTTGCTATAGAAGTACGTTTCAGCTGGCTGCCAGGAAAATATTTCTAAATCTAAGAACTGTTCAGTACTAGAACTCTGCTTCACTAAAAATGTTTAAATAACACTTAGTAGCAGTTTGCTTGGATTCATAGTAGTGGATTTCTGCACGGGCAGAATTTATTTTAGTAATCTTCAACATGCCTTCCAGGCATTTCATTTTATAATCTCTAGAGCAGATCTGGCATTTAATGGCCCGCAGGCTACATTCACCCTATGGGTGGTCCCAGTCTGGCCTCTTTTATTGGCATGGGGTAGGGCAGTGATGGCAAACCTTTTTTGGTTCGTGTGCCAAAAGGGGAGGGGGGGGCTTGCATGCGTGACGTGCCCACATCCCTTCCCTCCCTCTGCGTATGCGTACCCCCTCGCGCTGCCCCCACGCATGCACACAGGCCTTTTGAAGCCTGGTGGGGTCTCGCAGTGGGTAGGGCTGCGAGACGCATATCCTACCTGACATTTGTAGCTTCATTGCATTCCTCGGTCTTGTGTCCAGGGCAGCCCGTTCTAAAACAAAAGTCTTGCGGATTCAATCAAGTTTAGGTAGGGCATTGATGAAGATAGTGGCATTAGCCGAGTCGAGGGTGTCTATGCAGCATCAGGTGGGGCAGCAAGAGTGTCAGGCAGATTGGTGGGGATTAGTCCTCCACAACAGTCCCAGTTTCTCAGATAATTCCTTGGAAAAATTAATTACCCATCCCTGTAATAATGTATTCAGGTTTTCTTAATTCCTCCTGATCCATGTGTCCACAGTCACTTGACAGTCATATTTTGCTTGGCCATCACATTTTGCTTGACCACATTAATTCATGGAAAAGGAGGAGAGACATGCATATTACTTGATCATTGACCCCAAAATATGTTTAATATGAATGTTTTCTTAGAAAACTTGAAGCGTTTTGCCAATGTAGAAAACATAGCAAGTAAATACTTTAACTGTTTTCTTTTACACAGAGGAATTATTTTGATTTTTCTTGTTGAGTTCCTGATTGTCAGAAAGTCTCCATAGTTAAGACACTAAAGCTTTTTTGTTTACTGACAAGCCTTTTGGTCTGCCAATACCTCTTTAGCAAATCAACAGAAGCTAAGATGATAAAAACTCTTTAGTTTTTGTGGCATCGTTTTTCTTACTGCTGACCTAAGTAAGTGGTTGTTTTTTTCAAACATATAATTGCTGCAGCACAGCACTCTGAAAGTTATGATTCTAGTACTAAAATCTTTTAACATTTTCATTCCCTAATTAACTTACTTTTTACTTCAGCTATTTACATTCTGTGTTTCTGTCTTGTTCCTCAATTTCAAAAATGCTGACTAGTTTGGCTTTATGAGAATTCTTTCTAGTAAAATATGTCCAGTTTTTCCTATAAAAATCCTGCAAATATATCAAATCAAAACTAATTAAAATATGAAAACTGATACTAATAAATAAAAGAATAAAAAGAAAAAATAGTAAAAAAGGGAACAAATGAAAAATAGAAAAAGAAAAATAGCAGAGTGAAGAAAAATAATAAATGACCTCCCTTCATCATAAGAAGTATAGCCACTCAGAGTCTTCTGAGAGGGGCAGCATATAAATCCAATAAACAAACAAACAATTTTAATTTATAACCTTTTAAAATACAACAGATGGATCTCTTTTTCCTATAGCTCATCTGTTATCCATAGACAAATACTTAAAAGCTTTGTTATTCAATCCTGATAGCAGAAGTCTATGAAGAATTACCATAGTGTTACCATATCTATTTTAACCTTAATCAAGTAAATCAACTTTATATTCCTTCCTTTTACTTTTAACAATCTTGATCTTTAAATCCTTCGAACAATATGTTAGAAGTTGATTTCTTTTAACTTTTTTTTGTACTGTCTCACCAAATTCTTCATAGCTTTAAGATGTCTCTTTTGTAAATCCAGTATAGGAAAATTAGTCACTCACTTGGTTTGTTGTTTATATGTCCCTTTTAATGACATCAACCAATTTATTATTTACTTATTAGATTTTTATATGCCCTTGTTACTTTGTTTTGGGTAATGAGACATCTGCAAGAAAAAAGCTCACAGAGTACCAAGCACCCCTTATTTCAACAGTGACCTACAAATACTCCATATTATGGTGACCTCACTTAAATCAATTTTCTTCAGGTTGTGCTCTAGTATTAAGGCCTCAGGTCTTCCTATAGGACTGTCTAGGAATTCTGAGAATTGCTCAGCCAGTATATGTGGAGGACATCTGTTTGGGGCAGGCTCAGTTAGTAGTAGTGCTAGAAAATAGCACCACCTGCAACTTCCAGATGCTTTTCAAGATTAGCCTAATAATAATAATAACAATAAAAATAAAAATAATAATAAAATAATCATAATAATCATAATAATAAAAAAAATAGATTTTTATGCTGCCCCTCTCCGAGGACTTGGAGCGGCTCACAACAACAATACACCATGTACAAATCTAATGGTAAAAAAAAATTAAAACCCTTATTATAAAAAGAAAAACAATCACACAGCCTAACAGACCATACATAAACCATAATAGCTAGGGGTATATCAGTTTCCCCATACCTGGCGACAAAGGTGGGTCTTCAGGAGCTTTCGAAAGACAAGGTGGGTGGGGGCAGTCCTAATCCCTGGGGGGAGTTGATTCCAGAGGGCCGCGGCTGCCACAGAGAAGACTCTTCCCCTGGGTCCCGCCAGATGACATTGTTTAGTCGATGGGACCTGGAGAAGGCCAACTCTGTGGGACCTAATCGGTCGCTGGGATTCGTGCGGCAGAAGACAGTCTTGAAGATATTCTGGTCCAATGCCATGTAGGGCTTTATAGGTCATGACCAACACTTTGAATTGTGACCGGAAATTGATCGGCAGCCAGTGCAAGCCGTGGAGTGTTGACGAGACATGGACGTATCTGGGAAAGCCCATGATTGCTCTCACAGCCGCATTCTGCACGATCTGAAGTTTCCGAACACTTTTCAGAGGTAGCCCAATGTAGAGAGCGTTGCAGTAGTCGAACCTCAAGGTGATGAGGGCATGAGTGACTGTGAGCAATGACTCCCTGTCCAAATAGGGCCGCAACTGGTCCACCAGGCGAACCTGGGCAAACGCCCTCCTTGCCACAACTGAAAGATGGTGCTCTAATGTTAGCTGTGGATCGAGGAGGAGCCCAAGTTGCGGACCCTCTCTGAAGGGGTCAGTAATTCCCCCCCCCCAGGGTAATGGATGGACAGATGGAATTGTCTTTGGGAGGCAAAACCCACACCCACTCCGTCTTGTCAGGGTTGAGTTTGAGCCTGTTGACACCCATCCAGACCCCAACAGCCTCTAGGCACCGGCACATCACTTCCATGGCAATGTCAAGGACATTGCAGCAATCCATTCAGGAAGCGACTAAGCCATGAATGACCATGAGCAAAGCTTTTAGAAGAAGTGAAATTGATGCAGAAAATGAAAATGTGCAGAAATCCACTGCTGCCAACTGCTCCTTGAACAGGAATTCTGGGTCTTGGAGGACCTCCAAGTTGCATCTTGTTTGTGGTAGTGCAGTCGCATCAAGAATAAGGAAGAGTTGTGGGCTAGAAGAAGTTTGTCCTGCCTTAGTACATTTTTCACACCAGTTTCTCAAAAATCCTGATGTTTCTCAAGGCTTATAGCAATAGTTACATGCCACTGGTTAAATATTGTATTCACCAGATTCAAATGTGTTTATCTTCTGAACTCATACAAGAGGAGCCAAGTACTGCAGCCTATTGGAATGGGATGGAAACACCTGTATTTATTCCTTTTTTCTTTCTAGAACAATAAAATGGATTAAAATTAAGACAATGCTATAACTAAATAGATAAAACAGATACTTTTAGATAAAGGAATATAGCTAGGGGGATGAGACAGAGACATGCTTCCCCATAACTTTAAAAATGTTGACTTTTGACAATTTGGCAATTATAATTTATAATTTTTCAAGTAAATCATTTCAAACCAATAAGCCCACATTGGCGATTGTTTCACAATTCCAGAATGATTAAAAAGAATGCTGATTACCTGGGCCTATTTCAGCTGGGCTTCAAAAAAATAAATAAAACCAATAATATTTTAAAAACTATAACATGAGCTATCTGAGAACTGGATGTCAGAAACACAGCCTAATTTGCTCTCCTGGATATTTATTATTTTATTTATTACTGCAATTACATCACATCTTTTCTTTTGAGAGTTCAGTATGGAAGAACACCCTTTTATTTCCACAGCAACTCAGAAAGTGACTGGCACAAAATAATCTTGCAAGCTCCATAGTTCAAAACAAATGAAAATGGGTCTCCCTGATTCATCTTTTGGTCTCCCCGACCTCTCTTCAGCTTTCAATACCATCCAACATGTTATCCTTCTGGGCTAACTTCAGATAAATGCAGGGCAGAGGATTATGACAACTTTCCCTTTTCCAAGATCCTTTCTAGTTGATGTTGGGGAAGGGAAAATTCTTAACACTGCCAAGATTGGCTCATTTATGTAGTCCCTAGGGCTTAAGTGCAACTCAAGGGCATGCTTATTTTTGTTGTTAACCTGTGGGTTTCCTTGTATTTATTCACCTTATCAGGTCTAGAAACCCCCCTCACAATGCATAACTCAGTGTTGCCCACGTTGGATGCGCTCCAAATATGTTGATCAACTCCCAGAATTCTTGGCAGTGATCGCCAGAGGATAACGAAGTCCTCAGGTTATAATAAAGAGATTTGGAAATTTCCATTGGATCAGAATTTGATTTAGGTACTGGATTTAGTTCTTTTCCAAATTATACCAGTGTTCTAAGAAAAATCCAATGGTAGTATCCCCTAACCCCATGAGATATGTGTTAGGATTGGAGAATATACAATATATGTGAAAAAGACCACAATGTGGTCTTTTTCCTTTTTTGTACACTCAGTTTTAAATCCAAGAATAAAATGTTGAAAAGAGGTCATCTGAATTTAAGTGGAATAGTAGTACTTTTTAAATTAATGTTGTTTATTACCAACTTATTTTAAAAATCCTATCTCCTATATAAATTGCATCTCCCAATGCATTGTTAAAGATTAAAAATTGATGTAGCTTTCACTCTAACAATTTTTATCCATGTTTTATATAATTAATGCAGTTAATTTCAAAATGCTAGAAGAGGCATATATTCATAAACTATTATAGAACCATGTTCCCCCCTAAAATATGTATGACTTACACTCTCCCAAGTGTTTCAGATGTTGCTTTGTTCCCAAGCATGGGAGTTAGCATGTTAGTACTAACACCTGTGGGTTTGTGGGTTTGATTTTTTTTTTTAGCTGCTGAACTATAACTGTCTTTGGAGCTGTTAAGTTGTGATTTTTTTAAAATTAGGCAGCTATAATCTATCATATGGTTAGTCACGCAGTCAGTCAGCTATTTAGGCTGGTTTTGTCATTTTTATCCATCAAGTCCTTTTTAAGAACCTGGATTCAAATGTATAATTGTGTTAAATGTATCATTGCAGGATGTAAACTGTTTCAAGTAGAGCTGCCTTTTGCAATTGACTGATGGTGATTTTGTTAATGCTGACAGTGTTCAAATGGTCCTCTGGATGTTTTAGGATTGTACACAAGGCACCTGTTGCTGTTGATGTTTACTTGTCTTTGCAGATCTTTATATTTTGTGATTTGCTCCCTTCTGCTGTCTCAATATTACAGTGTCCACTATCCATACTTTTTTCTTCTTGCCAACAATTGTTAAGTCTGGAGTGTTATGTGGCAAGTGTTTTTAGTCTCATAGTACTTTAGCTTCATCATTTCTATTATTTTGTCTATTTTGTGGTTCTACCAGCTCTTGCTTGCAGGCGAATAGTATTTACAGGCATCCCAATGCATACTATTGTTTCTACTTTGTCATGCCATTGTTTGTATCAGTCTGTGTTATTTTCTTGCAGCAACTAACTAGGTGGTCCACTGTTTCTTCAGCTTCTTTATAGAGATTGCATTTGTGGTCTCTTGTGTGTTTTCAATTCTGGCTTTGTATGCATTTTTTTTCTTAAGGCTTGGGGTTGTGCAGCCATGATTAGTCTTTGTTTCTTTCTTCAACTTTGCTCAGCCTTTGTCAGATGTTGTTATCTCTACTTTGCCTGCTTGTTTGTTTTATGTACTGGTCATATAATACTTTGTATTGCCATGTCTCTTTTATTCTTCATTTGCTCTTATAGACAAATATCATCTCTTTGGTATTCAGTAAGCCTTCTTGATGTACTAACTTAAGGGCATATTCATCACTGTCCTTCAGATAACCTTCCAGTGCCCCTTTTCTTCTTCAACTGGCTGGTTATACAGTACTTGCAAAAAATTTAATGCCCATTAATGCTCTTTAATAAATTGAGTCTGTCAACCTCACTGCAAGTTGAGTATGCATCAACCCTATTTTTCTTATTGCATCTGTCCATCATTCTGCAGCTACTGCTCCATTATGGACAACCAGCTTTTCAGAAGCAGCATTCATTATGAAGGTTCCTCTGGTTTGAAATGAAATGTTCCTTCTCTAATACCTCTTATCACTTGTAAAAATAGGCATGAATGGAGTTTGATACTTTCACACCGAGGGATCTCCTGAGTATAAATTTCATCATATTCCTGTTATATGTAGTCCTTATGGACTGTAAGATATTTCAATTTTCATTTGTGTTTTTATTAATTGAAATAAAATTTTCAGCTTAGGGGTGTCAAAAATGTATAAGACATATCAAATAACTATTCATGTTGTTATTGTATGAAACTGGGGTACATAGTGAAAAAAATTCATCTATGATGGTCTAGCTCAGGGGTTGGCAACCTCAAAAGAGCCACGTGAGCCCATTTCCCAGAGAAAACAAAACACTGGGAGCCACATAAGCTGGGTGGGTGTGGCCAGCTTGAAGTCACTCACTCCCATCCAATCACATGAACCCTACAGCCACACCTACCCAGGTTTTGTGGCTCCGTGTTTTCTGTGGGAAATAGGTAACTCCCTCTCTTTCTCTCTCTCTCCCCCTCCCTTCCTTCTTCTCATCACTTTCTCCCTCTTTCTCCCTCTATCTTTCTCCCTCATTTCTTTCTTTTTCTCTATCTCCCTCCCTCTTATCTTTCTCTTATCTGTCTTTTTCTCTCAATCCCTCTCTCTCCCTCTCTCATTTCTCTGTTTGTGTTTCTCTTTCTCTTTCTTTCTCTCCATTCTCTTTCTGTATCTGTGTGTGGGTCTCGCTCCATGCCTCTGTGCCTCTTCTCACGGTCGGGAAGCTCTGCAGCCCTGTGTGCTGTGGATTGCCAATCCCTGGCCTGGCTGCTGATTGTTTTTGAAGTCTTCAAATATATGACTTAAACTATATGGTAAATATCTGAAAAGAATGCTATTTTTATTTCCTTAATTTACAGCTAAATTCTTGGACTTCTGTTTGGGGCATACATTATTTGGTAGTTTTTAATGGAAAATTAATAGAAAATTCAGCTCTCTTCTGTATTAAAGCAAACTTTTGTTTACCTTTCAAATCACAAGAGTGGTTAATGTGCAACAAACAAAATACACGCCCAAATAACAAAAGCACAAGGGTGTATCTTCTATTAAAATATATTTTATATTATCAGGACAACTGATAGTGCCTACAAGGTTGCCTGGAAGAAATAATTTTTAGAGGTTTCAATTTGCTAGTCTTTTTTTCAGGAGAAGTAAAATAGACTTAAAATATATGTAATATGTGATTGTTTCTTGCAATGTCAAGCCTTGACTGGAAGGAGAAGAATTTAGGGTACATGAAACAATTTAGTATAATTATTTTTCTTGAGTTATTTTTATGGATTATCTTTGGGTTTTCTATTCTGTTATTTTTGGAAATGAAGAGTCTTGAAAGCTATTTAGTTCTAAAAAGATTAGCATAGTGGAAGTCATGCACTGTAGTATTTTATTACAGTATGTTAATTTAATATTTGTTTTGAATATATTGTTTCTTTTATAGACACATAGATTGTAACTGGAATAAGCATGCATTAGGTTGTACAACCAGTTCAGAGGATTAAAAGGCTAGAAAACTAGGGTAGAATCTATTAACTAGATAGTGTATTAGAGTACATAAGCTTGTGGGGCTGAATAAAATTAAAACATATAGTTTGTTACAGATTATGTTACCCTACTTTGTTTTTGAATAACGGTCTCAGCTGACCCTTTCATTTCATTTTTAAGTTTCTAGCAAGTAGCATGTTCTTTGAAACCTTTTCTCTTATCATTGTAGATCATTCTACATGGTAAATAAATTTGTATTCCATAATATGAGGCTTGAAGTTGAAATTGATTATCTGTTTATTCAAATATACATGTAAAGAAAACTAAAGGCATATTTCCAAATTCTGGAAATATTAGTTTATAACATAATCAAGGTTAACACAGCCTTCTATCCTTCCAAGGTGGGTAAAATAAAGATCTGTTAATGTTGGGGGCAATATGCTGACTCTGTAAACTACTTAGAGGGGGCTGTAAAGCACTGTAAAGCAGTATAGAAGTCTAAGTGCTATTGTTATTATGTTCAGAAAGTCATATCTGCTAAATTAATAAGATGTATTTTTTGCATTGTGTATTAATTACATACAGGATGAGTATGATAAGAAGGATATCATTGGTAGTGAACCACACATGCCTTTTCCACCTCACCCCTAAATATGTAATATAATTTTGCATTTTTACATGTGGTGTGGTCCATTTCTGCTTGTAATTAAGAATGTTCTTGCTTTAAAGCCAGAAAGTACAATTTTACTTGAAAACTATCCTAAATTGCTTCTCCAAATAATGTACCATAAGAGTCATCTTTGATTCACTGAAAATACAGTAAATTAGATTATTATTTTTCACTTTGTACTTCCTGGGGAAAGGATTGCTTTTCTTCACATAAATATTGTAGGTCTATTCATAGTATCTGAATTAGTTGTTCTTCCTAATGGTGAGCATATTCTTCCAAAAAAGGAAAACTACTTGATGTTAGAAGTACACTATAATGTGAGAATTTATTTAGAGTTTATGGACATATAACTGGCTAGCTAATATACTTAGTAAAGAGTTTAGCATATGGATATGTTTGTATGAGATTATTATTTAAATACTGGTGTAATTAAGAGTTGACTACAGGGATGCTGTCTCATATTTATTAAAATGGAGACTTGATGTGAATAAAATGGTTGCTGGTTTATTTGGAGCATATATGAGGTTGCTGGCTGTCCCAACTTCCAAAGTATATTTCTTCCAAAGGCCATATGAAAACTCACTGTGGATAGTCCCATGCATAAATCAGGTAGGTGATCTGTGTACATTTGAATGCATAGGAAAGAAGTGCAGAGAAAGAACTAGAAAGAGTGCAGAGAAGACAGTAACAGTAACAGAGTTGGAAGCTATCTGGGAAGTCATCTAATCCAACCCCCTGCTCTCTCAGGAGACCTGTACTACGAGGATTATCCGGAAAGTAAGCTTACAAGGCACATAGCTCTTCTGGGGCATATTCACGGGGGAAGTTGGTATTACTATCGTGTAGCAGGAAGCCAGTGTAAGAGAACAAGCAGTGCCAGTAGTCAGTAGATCATTGACTGCCATTATCGTGAAGGTTGAAGATGAGCGTCCCCATTCCATTTCCCTCCAAGTGTGAAGTGCGTGCTGTAATACACTACCTGAATGCTAAGGGCATGAACACTGCTTCGATGGATGCCCGAGATTTTTCTCGCTGATTGCTGAGTTTTGAATTTTGGTGCTGAAGGAGAATGAGTATGGCGCCACTGCACTGATTGATGTTTGCTCTCTGGAGTATGGTGATAAACCCAAGTTTCATCTCTTGCCACTATACAGTTGAGAGAAGCCTCACTTTCAGTCTCGAAATGGTCAAGAAATTCTCAGGGGCAGTGACTCTGTCGATGTTGTGCGCTTCAGTAAGCATTTTAGGATTAGAACACCACCAAGGTCCCTTTCAGCCCTAATTCTGTAATTCTGAGTTGGAGAAGGAGGATAGGTTGGTGGGACCGTGGGGGAGGGCCTTCTTTGTGTCTGCCCAGCTTTATGGAACCCACTATCCCCCAATGTCCGTACTGCTCCCACCCTACTGGCCTTTCGCAAGGTCACAAAGACCTGGTTTTGCAGGCAGGCCTGGGGGCCATGAATTGTCCATCTTTCATGGCCAAATTTTGTTTTATGAATGGTGTGCATGCTTAAGATTTGATTGGTTTTTAGTTTTTTAGAACTTATATTCGACTTCTTTTTTATTGCTGTATCTTTTTGTATTGTTATTATGTTGTGAGCCGCCCTGAGTCCTTTGTGATTGGGCAGCATAGAAGTCAAACAAACAAACAATAAATAAATAAATAAGAAAGAGAGGTTGGTTGGATGCTAAGTGGCAGCAATGGAGAAAGTAGTACATGGACAGTGGGGAGGGGGGAAGTGGTTGAGCCAAGTGGCATTCTTGGCAACAGATAAATGGAGACAGGGGAGTCAAATGTGATGTAAAGATCAGCCAGTCGGCTAATACACAGTTGTGGGGGGTTGGGAAGAGATGAGGTGCACTAGCTTTGCCCACTTGTTCTTCTCTTCATTTTCTTTGGCCAAACATGGTGCTTCAGTTGAGCCACTGCCTGCTAGAATAAAGTGCATTGCTCATTTTATGCATATACCTACCTCAGATGTTATGGCTGTAAATGTTTCACTAAAATTGATGGGACTTGATATAGCACATCTATCAATCTTTAAAATTTATAGAGCTTATGGTCTGTATAGAAATAAAACAAGACTATTCATGAAGATTTGTTATGCTTCTGAAGCATGTAGTGAAGATCTTGCACTTTCATTTTGTTTATTTATATAGCTGCTCACCTCACAAAATGTGTCTGTGGTATACAAACATAACAATATTTTAAAGCCATAAAACACACAAACAAGGAATATTGCCGACTAAAGTAAAAATTCAATATTGTTGAATGCTTTCTATAGTAAAATCCATTTGTTTTTAGCTCACGTTGAACAACATTTAAAACTTCTCATGGACCCATAAACATGTAGTGTCTCTAACATGATAAAAAAAAATAAACAATGTTTTCCCTCACATCAAAGGAAGACTCCGGGATGGGTTACTCTAGCCCCATAGCTCTATGAAGTGGATTGAATTTTCTGTGGATTCGCCTCCCTGATGACATCATCCTCAGTCGTTCAATTCAGTCCTCAGCTCAAGGACACTTTCCTTTAGTTCCTGTGAGCTTTGGATTGTTCTATTGCTTGTATTTGCATCCAACCTAGACTTTCTCTGAATTTTTTGGTTGGATTTCTTCCTTTTTTCCTTTCCTTGGAATGACAACGTTTGTTTCCCTGCAGGAATCGCTAATCACAGTGAGTGCCTGTTTCACGCTGCCTTAGGGTGACTATGCAGGCTATTTTGTTATTTGGGTGGCTAGTTTTTGGGAGACTTGGGAGCAGGGCTGCTAACATCATGCCCTGCTCGATTTTTTTTGGAGTTCATTTGCCTGGCAAGGGAGGGTGTAGTTGAGTGACACTGCGTCATTTGTCATCCCAATTCCTTCAGAGGAATTATTACAGCTGAATGTTCCTGGTCACTTCATCCGATTGCCACCAGTTGAGAGTTGTAGCCTTCAGGTGATTTCTCAGCCGCTTTACAGGTGTCGCTTTGCCATTAAGCTCAGCTGCGACAAGCCCAAGTGGACCAATCTGAATGGAGGCTGGCGCCCCAACTGTTCAAGGACCTGCCCCGGAGGTTCAGCAGCTCTCTGGTGGACCTATTTGCCTCCCTGGACAATGCTCACCTTCCCAGTTATTTTTATCGGTTCCCATCTCTGGGAACAGATGGAGCGATGCCCTTCGGTGTCTATAGCCCAGGGGTCTCCTTTAGGTTCCGCCCCTTATTCTGGTCGTGGTCCAGAAGTTGCTTCAGGGATGAATGGAGTTGCTGTTGGTTGCTCTCCACTGGCCCAGGTGCCCGTGGTTTGCCGATCTGGTCAACCTGTCAGTTGCCTCGCCCTGGAGAATCCCTCTGGATTGAGTCTCCCTCAGCCAAGGTCCTGTTCACCATCCAAACCGCCAGTGGTTCCTGTTAGCCCCCTGGAGGTTGAGCAGTGTCTCCTAGTCCGGGAATGTTTTTCCATCAAAGTCATCCAGATGATGCAGGTGACCAGGCAGCCTTCCATCATGCAAATTTATGAGGACCTTTTTTGTCTGGTGCGGTGAATGCCAATTGAGCCCTTGGGGGGAGGAGTGGCAGTTAAGTATATCCTAGATTTCCTGAAGGGAGGTCTCACTAAGGGCCTTTCTCCCAGCACGCCGAGACAGCTGGTTGCAGTATCAGTCGCAGCCTGTTCCTGTGCCTCAAGGTGTGACAGTGCACACGACCAGGATTGTAGCTACTACTGCTGTCTGGGCTATGCAGGCCACTGTTAAGGAAATTTGCTGGGAGTCCCTTCATCTGTCACTACCACTTAGACTCATTTGCGTCTGCTGATGCCGGCGTTCTGCCAGCAAGTGATGCAGCAGGTGCATGAAGAGTCGAGGAGCCGGGATTACGTATTTGCCCACCCTACTGGATTCCTTAATAATAATAATAATAATAATAATAATAATAATAATAATAATATAATAATAATAATAATAATTTGTTAGATTTGTATGCCGTCCCTCTCCTAAGACTCGGGGCGGCTCACAACAATAATAAAACAGTGTGACAATGTAAACAAATCTAATATTTAAAAAAGCATCTAAAAACCCATCATTTAAAAACCAATGCAACACACGCATTCCATACGTAAAACTATAAAAAGCTTGGGGGAGATGTCTCAATTCCCCCATGCCTGGGAATATAGATGGGTCTTAAGTAGTTTGCGAAAGACAAGGAAGGTGGGGGCAGTTCTGATCTCTGGGGGGAGTTGATTCCAGAGGGTCGGGGCCGCCACAGAGGCTCTTCCCCTGGGGCCCACCAGACGACGTTGTTTAGTTGACGGGACCCGGAGAAGGCCAACTCTGTGGGACCTAATTGACCACTGGGATTCGTGCGGCAGAAGGCGGTCCCGGAGGTATTCTGGTCCGATGCCATGTAGGGCTTACCTTTGGTATGTCCCATCCTAGACTCTTCTTTTAATGTGAGGGGGAAAGTGCATTGGTTCTTACCTGATATGCCCTTTTTCCAAGGATTAAAGGAAGAATCCAGACCCAGCGGGATTTGGTGTTTTGTGTTACTGCAGGCTTCTCAGAATTTGTCTGGCCATGGTTTATGAGTTCTGCTGGGAGCTTGCACCATTCCCTTCAGATTTGTTGTCGACTAAGGATGACATCAGGGAGGTGGATCCTCAGAAAATTCAATCCAGTCCATATAGTTATAGAGCTAAAATAACACATCCTGGACTCTTCCTTCGATTCTCGGAAAAAGGGCATATCCGGTAAGAACTGGGATTTCCCAGTTCATAGCATGGTCTAGCCACTGTGCTATATTAGTTCCAGTCTTGTAAAAATATGTTTTTATATAAAACAGTTTTTCATTTTTGTTAGTAGTCTTTCCTTTGAGGAGAAAAAAAAAGACTCCTTATCAACAATCACAGGAGACATTTCTGGGGAATGCATGGAATGTAGGCACCAGGTAGGGACAGGCAGATGTGCTTATCAGTCGCAACACATTTAATAGAGAATGGTTTATTTCTTTAAATCTCTCATATAATTTGTGCAACAGCTTTATGTATCTGTTTTCTCTGACACAGATTCTTATATAGTAACTTTATTATGCAATTCAGTGCAGGTAGATTTTGTTCTGGATTCAGCTTTCAAGGTCCAGTTGTTCACTACCTTATTATAACCTAAATGTGGTCTTGAAGTGATTACTACTGATTAAAGAATACCTGAGGAAAATAAGGAGATAGAAGAACATTATGGAATCTTTCATGTTCTATACCCAATAGACGTCTTAATTTGCATCTAGATGGTATGTTTACTGAAAAGCAAAAAGGAGCTGATAGGGGAAGTAGGTTATGGGAAAAGTTCTTTTAGGGAGTGGAGGAGTAATGGAATTTAGCAGTGAAGCAAATATTCAGCACATTGAAAATAACAACATTCATTCTGTCCTTTATGTTTTGCCAAGTTATTACTACATTAAGCTTATTGGATGTTTCTAGATCAAAAGCTTTGGAGTACATTTTTCAGGGGGAAGCATACATTTTGTTAGGACAAAACTGATTATATATTTAAAGGAGATAACAATCAGTGAAAGGGAAGTCTGAGGAATGCTAATAAAATAAAGAATTTCAATTTTGGTACTAAATCAAAGGACAAATTATTTTCTATTGCTAATTAATGGACTTTGTACAACAGATATTGGGGCAGACAATGTAATCATTACATTTCTTTGTCAGCTTCAAGAAGATTTAGGATACGTGCTATCAAACTCTGAATGGTTATCGTGATGAAAATTGTTTTGATTTAGCAAAGTAATTAGCAGCCGCATATGTGATACTCAGCAAAATCTAAGCATTTTAAAACATTTGAATTTAAAACATCTTAGAAGTTATTCTTAAGGGGTATTACAGTTCTGGCAATTCTTTAAGGTAGGTTATATAAATGCTCAAGGTTATCAATTGATAGCTTCCTGTAAGTGAAGAAGCATTTTGATACTCTCATCACTGTGTCCTGTATTGACCCCATACTGAGATAAATAATGTAATAGTTCTCATTCCATCACCTCAGAGTAGCATAGTGTATTTTAAAAATCTATCATAAAAGTCTTCTGCAATCACTCTGCTGTCCGAATTGTTTCCATGCTAATCTCCATTCCCTTTGCTTTGCCACAGGGATTTTCCTAAATAGGATGGAATATGGGATAACGAATTCTGAGATAGTGGAATTGGGAAAATTATAATCTTATGTCTGAATAAACCACATTTAGAAGACTTTGCCTAATGCAATACTGTATAACTTCAATTACATAATAATAATAATAGTAATAGTAATAATAATAATTGATTAGATTTGTATTCCGCCCCTCTCCGAGGACTTGGAGCTGCTCACAATAATGTAGAAATAAATCTTGTTGCCTAAAATAGTGTTTGGGTATGGTATTTAAGCTCGTTATAGACTAGGGAAGGATAACTAAACTATCTCAAGGCATGGGGGAGGAGAGAGATCTAGGGCAGCTGAAATATGAAATAAACGTAGTCAAGAGCTATATCTAAAATGTTAGATGAGAAAGGTTAAGAAAACATCATTAATCAGTTTTCTCCATCTATTTATGTCTTCATTGGTATGTTAATTTCTTAAATGTAATATTTATGTTGGAATATCTACTAGCAGTTAATAAAGAAAAACATGTGCAGGTCTGACGCCTATAAGAAAAGAGTGTTTGAGAATGAGGATCTTTCCTCAAGAGGTTAGTTGAGATGATGGAGGATTAATACATGTAGAAGGAGGAACAGCTTCCAAATGTCAATTCTTTTTGTACTTTCCAGAGTATTTGAAAGCAAGTATGAATTGTAAAAGTTAATTGTAAAATGTATTAAATTCCATTGATTTGGAAGACCACCAAGCATGCCTGTGTTGGACTTTCAAGGAAATTATATTTCAAAAAAGAATAACCAGGCACTTCAGGTTTCCTCTCCCTCAACCTAGCATGCTAGCCAATTTGGTAAGAAAGTCCAGTACTGATTTTTAATGTTATTTTAATTATTTATTAAATTTATATGCCACCTGACTTCTAGTGACTGTGGATGATTTTATATAGAACATAGGAAATGGACAGGAAATAACTTGAAAAGTTAAGATGCCCATTTGATTCTATACAGTAGTACTTTCTAAAACTCTCTGCCGAATTTCAGGTCATGTGCAAAACACAAGAACCACATATGAGGTTTAATTGGAAGATAATATTCCATGATGAAATTGCTGGTATGCTATAGCTAGTTTGGGGAGTCGGGTGTTGTTGTTTTGGTGTAAGGGTTTTGGTAATACAATCCTACCTATTATGCTGAATGGGAAAAATTAAGTGTATCAGTTACATAGGATTTATAATCTATTCTTCAAGTAAGTCAGTAAACAATTTTATGAAAACAAAATGCCTGCCTCACAATTCATTATGGATAATAAAGATACACAATATGGGCTAAGTGCATGAATGCCTCTGAAATTAGTGAAAGCGAATACCTTTGAAATATAGTCCATTTAATGTCTATGTTGGTATAAAATATAATACAAAGAAATATTGCACAAGTACAGACTTTCCCCCTTTAAATTTCAATGACCAGAAGCCTCTTCTCTCCCTCTCCCCCCAGCTTTAAGCAGCATTTAATTTTGTGTTTATATGATGGAGGTTGCACCAAGACTTCTCCGGGCCACCAAGTGAGTTTTCTTCTAAGCAGAGTGTTTGGGGGATTTTTTTGTAAAAAATAAAATCTCTGTGATCATGTAGTAGCTCTAATTAACTTGAATTAATGGGTGTTACCGGTTCTAGGCATGTCCCTTATAAAAGAAATAAAGGTGAGGGATGGGTGAGACAAGACAGCAATTTCTCTTGTTCCTATGCAGCATGGTTTAGTTTTTATTCTCAGGCTTTGATCTATCAGGCATCATTGTATTACACTTTCCCCTTTTCAGTTGTCAAATAGAAATTTAAGTATTTATCCTTCTTCCCTTCATGCCTAGAGAGTGGACAGTAACTAGATCCCCTATAGGCTTAGGCTTTTCATCTATTATACGGAGACATCAAACGAAGTATCTAAAGTAATTTTGTTGTAGAAATTTGCATCACACTTACCCAGATAGCAAATCTCCCACAACACTTCCTCCCTTTATTGATTCTAGGAAATTGTATGCATCTGCATTTTAAAAGATTTCTGTCTCCCCTTTGGCTCTTTTCTGTAGCCTCTTCACATTTGAACAAAGCCTTTGATGAAGTAACAGTGCCTGCACAACTGCAAATTGGGGATCAACAAAATTTTGAGGGCGAGTATCACAATACATAGTTCAATTTCTCTATAATACCATGATCAAAATAAGTTATTCATATTCTGAATTAATGTCTATATGCAGTGATGGGATAGTTGAGGGCCAATAAACTTAGATTGAATCCTGACAAGACCAGCAAATACGAGAACAGGGAGTCTGCTTGGATGCATTCTCAGAAGGAGCAAGTATGACATTTGATGGACCTCTGCTCATCCGGATGTTTAGATTGTTTTGTGACCAGGAGAGCTCTTCATAACCAGTCTGAGTTTGGTTGTTCATGTCCAGGTCACCTTATATATATGCTTCTGTCTGATCATTTAATGACCATTTGAAGTTACAATGGGTTTCAGAACAGGTAAAGCACTTCCAGCCATCATGCTGTACCCCAGTCACATAATCACATGACTAGTTGCCAAACATCCCACAATCCATGTAATCTCTATTTGCAATCTTTCCTGGCATCTTCACAGAAAGTCAATAGGGAAGGCAGTAGGGAAGGTTACAAGCTCTGATGCCTACTGAGAGCTCTCTCCCCATCCCCTCTCTGAGAGTTGGTTGAAAGCTTCTTATTTTCCCCCAAAATAATCTGAATTCTGTCCCTGCATCCCACCAGAGCAGTTCCCTTCTGGACAGAGAAGGGAGGCAAACTTCTGACAGAGTGGAGAAAGTGAGCTCATATCCCGAAAATCTATTTCTGAAGCCCACCAGAATAGTTTCCTTCCATGCACAGAGGAGAGCAGAATTTTGCAGGCAGCTCTTTTGCTTTGTCTGGTTAGTAACCTAGGAGATCACTTGACTGCTGCAATCAGGAATGCCAGAATTATGGTCATTGAGCAAAGCAGTCATGTGGGCATCTCACTTAACAACCCACTTTGCTCAAGTTTCCAATCCCAACTGTGCTCCTAAATTGAGGATTACACGTACTGCATTGAGCTCTATGAGGCTACCCTTACTCAAGTTCCAAACCTTCAACTAGTGTAAAATGCTGCAGGCATTTTTCTAATACAGTGGTACCTCAAGATACGAACCCCTCGTCTTACGAACAACTCGTGATACGAACCCGGGGTTCAGAAAAATTTTGCCTCTTCTTACGAACTTTTTTCGAGTTACGAACCAGTGTTCGGAGACTGCTGGGAAGCGGCGCGGCTGTTTTAAAAGGTGACAGCCGGGCGGCGGGGCTTCCCAGAAGCCTCCCGAACGCCGGTTCGTAACTCGAACAAAGTTCGTAAGAAGAGGCAAAATTTTTCTGAACCCCGGGTTCGGGAGGTTGCTGGGAAGCCCCCCAGCCCGGCTGTCACCTTTTAAAACAGCCGTGCCGCTTCCCAGCTGTCTCCCGAAGCCAAACGCGGAAGTTTGGCTTTGGCGTTCGGCTTCAGGAGACAGCTGGGAAGCGGCGCGGCTGTTTTAAAAGGTCGCAGCCGGCCTGGGAGGCTTCCCAGCACCCCCCGAACCCGGGTTCAGGGGGGTGCTGGGAAGCCCCCTAGGCCGGCTGTCACCTTTTAAAACAGCCACGCGGCTTCCCAGCAGTCGCCGAAAGCTGTTTTTTTGCGGGGGGTTTTTTTGGTTGCACGGATTAATTGACTTTACATTGTTTCCTATGGGAAACAATGTTTCGTCTTACGAACCTTTCGTCTTACGAACCTCCTCCTTGCACCAATTAAGTTCGTATCATGAGGTATTACTGTATGTTTACTAGATCTCTATTGAAACCTCTACACTGATAATTTATTACTGAACAGGGTTCAAGGTTTGACATATATAAAGTCCTGAACAATTTGGGATTAGGATATTTGATGGATTGCCTTTGCTGTTAAAGATAATTGCTGATATCAGGGTCATCAGGGGAAGTCTATTGCATGTATCTAGCACTGCAGTACAATCTTTTGTGCCTTTTCTATACATTTTCTAAGCATTTCCCCCTAAAATCTAAAAGGAATCTACCATTATCCTTTAGGTGCCGGCTGCAGACCTCTTCATTCGGACATTCACTCTATGAACATTAGAAGAATACCTCCCCCCCTCCCAAATTTGCTTTCTCCTTCTCATTTTTACACTGTATACACATGTAGCTACAGTACAGCATTTTGTGTTACAAGAGTGAATGCGGAGAAATGTTATCATAAGGGATTCAGGCAGGAAAGAGTTATTGCAAAAACCTTAAACCTTAAACTTCATACAATATGTCAGTCAAATCCATCCTATCAGTTTAAATAGAGCAGAGGTTATCAAAGCCCCCCAAAATGGAAATCTAATCAACAAAATAGAAGATTTTTGGTTTTTTCTCAATCAAATGGACTTTTAAAAAGAAAATGGGCCAGATCCATTTTGCTTTTCTCTCTCAGGAAGACAAAGTATCTCTTCATGGCTGATTCTAAGCTAGCGAAGGAGCACTTCCAATTTTCACAAGAGCCTGGGACTGAGGTGCAACAACTACAGAGCAATCTGAACTAGTTGAAGCTAGATGTGAGCAGAAACCTTAATTTAATATAAGCAGTGTTCCTAGACAGAAACCAAGTCCTTCAGGGATATTTTTGGCAATATTTATTGGTACATTTATAGCACTGTCACCTCAACTACATAGGTTTGAGTGGATAACAATATTAAAAATGATAAACATACAACCCCCCCCCCCAACCTATCAATAGTAAGTGTAAAGTATAATAAAATATTATGAGTAATAGAAAAAAATCATGGAATAGTAGAAATTGCACAGCAAAGTTAAAATTCATTGAGTGTAACCATTATATTTAAATCTGTCTACCATGAAATTGCATCCTAATGATAGTTAAAGAAAATTTGATTTCTTGCAAAACTGTTTAAAACATGGTTTGGATTTATTAGAAAATATATTCGCCTGTACTGAAAGACAATAAGATTCATGCAATAAAAGCTGGAGTGGTGGCAAATAGTAAAATGTAAGTAACTTTAATTTCCCCAATACTAAATTGGACTTGTTAATTAAAATTGAGGTGAACCAAATTTCATCAGCTTTGAAAAATTAAGTGACTGAACTTTGGGTTCTTGAGAGAAATTGGAGGGCAGAGCACATTGTACTCTGCCATAAATTCCTACTAGAAGACTATATATATATGTCACATGTTTTTTTGCTGAATTGGAAAATTAAGGGAGACTAGGATAGATCTATTTCGGCCTTATTTTGGCCTCATCAGCTAGCCATACCTACTGGGACTTGAACCTGCAACCTTTGCCTTGTAAGGCAGAGAATTATCCTCTAGGCTACAGTATCCAATCCCTTCAGCTCTGCACCAGGGAAGGGTTACATATTTTTGTGTAGAATCACCCTGGTGTATCGAAGGAACATCACAGCTCCTTATTTATAAAATAATAAAAATAATTATTTTATTTTATTTTATTTAGAAAATTTATTTGTGGCCCATCTTGTACCCAATGACTCTGGGTGGCTTACAACCTTAAATATTAAAACAGAAAAGAGATTAAAATTGACACTCATGGCACCCAGTAGATATAATCGTAGACAATTACAAACCATTAAAACCAGATGGAAAATGTGGGAACCAGACACACAAGGGGTGGGAAGGTAGGATTAGGTTTTAATTAATCAATCAACTCCAGTATGGAGCTTCTCCATCAGGTCGCCAAACCATCTGGCATAGCTAGGTCTTCAGGCTCTTTTGAAATGTCAGGAGGCTGGAAGCCAATCTCATTCCAGTAGTAAGATGTTCCAGAGGGCAGGAGTCATGGCAGAGAAGGCTCTTCTTCTCAAGCCTGTCAGCTGAAAAGCCTTGGCTGATGGGATATGAATCTTAAGAAAATATCAAATGAAAGAATAATATATTAGAAAAATAGGCTGATAAAATAATTCTAAAGGAAAGTCCTGATTTGAAGATTAGCTTTCCACTTGCTAAGATGTAAAACAACTTTTCCGCTTGGGGTGCGGGTGTTGTTGAAAGTGAGGAGTGCAGTATGCAACCTAGTACTTACTGGATTTCAACCCTTTTCTTTCATCTGTGCAGCAGACCAAAAAGGATACTCAGTGCGAAAAACAGCACAATGGGCAAACCGAAAGTCCATTTTTCTGAACTTCTGGTTTGCTTGTTTGCCCATTTTTTTTTACTGTCCCAGGCTTCAGTGAGGCCTATGCACATGGACGGGGCTAGGGGGTTGTGTGCATGTGTAGGGGTAGTTCAGGGTGTGTATGTATATGCATGGGGTGAGGGAGTGGGTGTGGGCATGCCTTTTTGGGCACACAGACCAAAACAGTTTCACCATCACTGGCCTACACAGCAAAATGTACAGCATATAGGCAATCCTCTGTAGGTAATGAGAGTATTTCTGAGTGCAGCTACTCCCTATAAATACTGTATGACAAGTTGGTAAACTAGTAGTTAAGTGTGAACTAGATGGCATATATTTAAGTGATTATTATAGCTAGCTCAGGAATCATACTCCAAAGTTGCTTATTGGTGGTTCCTGAAATAGGGGAGTATCAAATTTGGTATCAGTTTTGGTGTAATGGTATGTGAGAATAACCTTGAAAGATAGGAGGGGGAGTTGTAGGCTGAAAAACTGGCATTGTAAAAGACATCTCAGCCCACAGAAGGAGGAGGCATAGGAAGGGACCCTCTCTAGTTTTCTGGAGAACAAAAGAAAAGGAAGAGAGAAATATTTTCAGTCTTGCAAGGGCTGTTAATGTAATCTCACAATAAAGATAGAAGTGGCACTTCTTGTTGTGCCTCTTTTCTGTATTACCTTGAAGGGTTAACGCCCAAATCTATTGTTCTTCAATATTTTCAGTAATTACTCAAGTGAAAAAGGATGGAGAAATCATATCTGTAGATGACCAGTTGCTTGTAGATGTGGATGTTGGTGACATTTGAATTAATGGTGACTCTGTTAAACACAGGAGAAAGGACCAAGTACACTTCAGTTGTTCCTTTTCAAGTTTATTGATTGAGGTGCCACAAGGTTTAGGACCTGAATGACAATGAGGTGGCAGAAAGGATAGTTGCCAAGTCTGTAGATAATACAACACTGGGTAACATAGCTAATTGCCTAAAACAGTGTTTCCCAACTTTGGCAACTTGAAGATATTTGGACTTCAACTCCCAGAATTCCCCAGCCAGCGAATGCTGGCTGGAGAATTCTGGGAGTTGAAGTCCAAATATCTTCAAGTTGCCAAGATTGGGAAAAACTGGTCTAAAAAACAGAGATCAGCAACCTTAAACACTCAAAGAGCCATTTGGACCAGTTTCCTACAGAAAAGAAAACACCAGGCGCCACAAAACCCTTTTGACATGTAAAATGAAGATAACGCTGCATATATCATTTTTTTTAAAAAAAATCCTTATGCTATGTATAGGAAAACTCTAGTTCAATGATGGTGAACTTTTTTTGGGTCGCATGCCAAAAGGGTGTGGGTTCAGTGGGTTCAAACTGGTGCAGCTTTCTGGACCACACCAGTATGAACCCACTACTGCTGGTAGGTGGGAAAAAAATGGCCAAATAGGCAAACCGGAATTGTGTTTTCCCAAACTTTGGATTTGGATTTGTCTCTTGGGGGAATTTTTGCCTCTGGGCTTCAGAGAAGCTTCCCTGAAGCATCCGGAGGACAAAACTGCCTTTCCAAAGGCCGGAAATCAGTTGGTCAGTGCCCGCCCTTATTAATGGAATAACCAGTGTGCCACTCGTTCACCATCACGACTCTAGTGTGTTGCATTTATGAAATCAATGAACTGCTACAGAAAACATACATTTTTATTTCTGTATGCAACAAAAATATTTTGAACTGCCAAAAAAAAAGATGGGTTGAAAAGGTCAATAAAGCTCGTGTTCTGGTGGGTGTCGCACATTGGTGGTTGTGATGCGTATCTTGAGCGACAGGGAGCCGAAGCAGAGGGATGAAAGAGCCACATGCGGCTCCAAAGCCGCAGTTTGCAGACCCCTGGTCTAAAAGATAAGAATAGCATTTAATTGAGAAAACAGAATGAAATTTAACACAGGCAACTGTAAAGACAAAACAAAGAATGAGGAAAGAGGAATCAAATGCAGAAGTATTGGATGTAGATACCTCACCTGATAAATGGTTATGAAAAAGATTTTGGAATAAAAATTAGCTGAAAACTGAATATGAGCCAGAAACTTCCAAGAAATAGTTTATTGATGAAAATTTGGGTTTTTAATGACTTGTCAATGCAAATATTAGTCTAATTTATAATTTACATATGTGAATTGTTCTGAACATTATATTTTACATGATTTTTTGTATATAATGAAATGTAGCTTTCTACTAACTCTTATTTACCACATATATTTTAAAAACCCATACTTATTTGGAGTTATTGCAGTACCAAAGGAACGTGGGAGGATAGCCAGTTTTAGAACACTTCCCTGCCAGAGGTTACTTAACAGTGATTTATGGTTTTGTTGTAGTTTATGACTGGTAGTGCAGAGTAGGAATTTGAGGGCTGGTGTTTCAGAAGGAGTATTGCTATCACGCCTTGTGTGGAAAAGTTCATTATGTGTGGATGTAGGCAGATCTTTGTAATAATTGAAATAGGAAGTCTGAAATAGGAAGATTTTCAGAGGGATCTTGCTGTATACATATTTGTCAAAATAAACATATGTATTTTTGCAATATGATATAGTGGGTTAAGGATTACAGACTGTCTTACATAGAACTTTGTCCCCAAAGGAAAAAAGGTCATATAGAAAGTCTGTCCAAGTTATGAATTGATGGTTTGAAAGTGTAGTGTGGAAAAAGCTCAAAATAGTGGGAATAATTGTATCATTCACTACAAATGATCTTTTAGTCTGATAACTAAAATGTAAAATTCTTGCACAAGTGCACTTTTGTTTTCTTGAAAGGTCATTTGATTCCATGATAACTCCTCGATTCATATTTTCTTTTATTCAGATTATTGTGATTAATTAAAATTATTCATGGAGGGAGAAAACAGTAAATATATTGGGAACTTCTAAAACTGAAATTACTAAAAACTAAGGTGGCATGATCCTGATTAAAATGTAAATAAAAATCTCTGAAAGTTCTTTTAAGAGCAGGTTACAAATTCAATAAGAAAGTACAGGTGATTAAAATGGACATCTTACCCAAATTCCTCTACCTTTTCCAAACTGCCCCTATTAATATCGAACAAATTTTTTTTAAAGAGATTAATAAAACTTTTTCAAAATTTATTTGGCAAAACAAAAAACCCAGAATTCAATTCAGATACCTCCAAGACACCAAAAACAGAGGAGGATTAGGACTCCCCGATCTGAAACAGTATTACACTGCAGCGTGCCTAACATGGCTAAAGGAGTGGATTAATCTTACTAATAAAAGAATACTGGTACTTGAGGGCCATGATCTACAGTTGGGGTGGCATGCCTATTTATGGAAAGACGATAAACAAAAACAAACTGTCTTTAACAAACACATGATAAGAAAATCTCTCCTTAAAACCTGGTATGAGACTAAAAGAAAATTTTACAACAAAATTCCTAGATGGCTATCTACCATGGAAGCCATAGTATATCCGAATTTAATAGACCCTACCAAGACCATAAAATATAAAGATATTTTACATCCAAATGGAGAAATTAAAACTAAACAAGAATTGGAAATACAAAATTATAGGATGGACGAGTGGACATATATGCAAATAAAATCAAGATATAATAAGGATAAACAAATACCAGGTATAGCAAATTCCACCCAAACTCTAGACAAGATCTTAACAGGAAACGCTGAAAAACAGATAACTAAACTATACCAGATTTTATTAGAACACGAGAAAGAAAAAGAGATGATTAAAAATCCAATGGTAGCCTGGGAGAAAAACCTACAAAGAAAAATCCATATAGCAGAATGGGAGAAAACATGGAATACAATAACCAAAATCACCCTATCATCAGCCTATAAAGAAAACTATTACAAACTATTTTACAGGTGGTATCTACCACCGGCAAGACTTGCCAAAATTTACCCAGCACTACAAAATGTATGTTGGAAATGCAATAAAGAAAAAGGAACTTTCTTCCATATGTGGTGGTCCTGCCCTAAAATCCAAAAAATTTGGGAAACAATTTACAAATGGTTAAAGGAAATCACGAAGGAGGAAATAGAGTACTCACCGGAGGGGATGCTACTCGGAATTTGGAAAAAATCTTACTCGAAACAAACCCTTTTTTTAGTGACTCACATAAATACAGCTACAAGAATTGCAATTGCGCAAACATGGAAGAACAAACAGACCCCCAATATAAATTTAATAATAGAAAAAATATATACATGTGCAGAAATGGATAAATTGACAAACCTACTTAAGGGAAACAGAATCAACGAATCTGAAAGCATGTGGAACAATTGGCACGAGTGGATTCAAAGGAAAAGATTTGTATAACCTTATACAAAATAGCAGTACAAACCTTAAAAAAAAAAAAATGAAAATACCATTTGAATGTTTTTACCCTGTTTTGCATTGCATAGTATTAAGTTATTATTATCCATATAACAACTGTAACCGGTAAAAAAGTTGGATAAGACCTGTAAACTGTATAAACAAATTGTGATATATGTATCTATAAAACAATAAAAAGATTTGCAAAAAAAAAAAAAAGAAAAGAAAGTACAGGTAGGAAAGATCTGTTCAGTCCTACGTTGGGCGGCATCCATCTTTGTTGAAGTACAGCTGTAAAATTTGAAAAGCAACAACCTTAGCTTAGGTTCAATTTTTGAAAGATTTCATGTACTAATTAAATTTAATGAATTTTCTTCACTTTCTTTTTTTTTCTTTCAGGAAAATAGTTTTTTTCCATTCCAATCACATACGCAATACAATATATCAACAATCTTAAAATACAATACAATAATAAAAATTTGAAAATTGGGTATTCATAATCCATCCAGTGCTACCTCCTGTACTTTTAACATCTGGATAAAAGATAATTATTCAAATTTCTTATATGCATTTAAAAAGCTATTAACTAATACAACTTCTTTTAGCTGCTTCTTTTCTTATTACATCTGATCATTTAGGCCGTCATGCTTCAATCTTCTCAATATATCCTTAATCTCAATTTCGTATATATTTCTTACCATTACTTTTATTGTAATCGGCCTTTAAAAAAGAAAAGAAAGAAACCAGAATTCCCAATCATAACAACTAAGTCTTAAATTTTATCTAACTATTATAGGGATCTAACATATATCAATTCAAAAGGGGAGAAAAATCCAAATAATTTATTCTAAATGTCCCAATTAGCCCAATGAATAACAAATCCTTTTAGTAAGTAAATAAAAAAATTAAAAAATTAAAAAGAAGAGAAGAAGAAAAGAAAAGAAAAAGGAAATAAATATAATAATATTTAGGGCAAGAAGATTCAACTGGATAATAATAGAGTAGGGCAAGATGATTCTACTGGGTTTACAGTGATTTTTTTTAGAATAGGGCACGATGATTTCACTGGGTTTACAGTGACATATTATAATAGGGCATGAGGATTCCACTGGGCTTACAGTTAAATGGGGTGTGAAGATTTAATTGATTTCAGAGTAAAAGAGATACATGGAAGAAGAGGGGAATTTTTTTTTTCTTCACTTTCTGATCACCCTTGTGTATGTTCTTTTTTCAGGCATCAAGACTGACAACAATGAATCTGGTGTGAAGACCTTTGGATTTAGCAACTTTATATAGATTGTTGGCTCTGAGCCTTATTTCGTGGCTAATATCAGTGGTGCATATAATTAAAATGAATCCTGGATTTGCACAACTACCCCCAGTATTGGGGAGGACTTTGCTGGTTCTGACAGTGATTACTTCAGCTAAGTGCCATTGGCCCAGTGAAACCTCAGAAGTTGTACGGGACTGGGAACATCAGTTAGAAGCCTCCATGCATTTGGTGCTTTCGGACCTTCGTGAGAGTGCACCAGCAGTGGTGGGGATTCCAGATAGCTCTGCTGTAGTAGGCCGCACTTTCAGAGTCACCATCCCTACAGAACTTATAGCTTCCAATGGAGAAATTATCCAGGTGAGAATTTAAATGTATTGATTTGATTTATTTATAACCCTTATGTAGTCTCCTATCTCATACAAATGATTCTGGATAAAAGCAAGCAAACAGAACAAAAGATATGCCTTGCCCCACTCCCAATAAGAAACTAATAACTATTACCAGAAGAAGAGCTCACTTCACCTATAATCCAAATATGTAGGAAAACACCCAGGTCTTTAGTAGGGTTTGGGTCAACCAGTCCAAGGAAGTGATGTGCAACTGAAGATCATCAGCCTACTGATGATTCTGTATCACATATCTACAGATGACCCTTACTCAGCAGGTTCATGTACAGTAGTACTTAAAAGTTTGCAAGCCTTTTTGAATTTTAAATATTTTTGCATAAGCGTGATCTAAAATGTGGTCTATTCTTTTTAGTGTCTAGTCTTAAAAGTAGATAAAGAGAACGCAATTAAACAAAGGAATCAAAAACATTATATATTCATTAAGTGATTGAGGAGAATTATCTAAAGTTACATATTTGTGCCTGGCAAAAGTGAGGCAGCTTGTCAGGCACAACTTTATTGTATAATTCTCCAGTGAGAGAATTGCTTTGATGGTAATGATTGACTTTTCTTCTAGTGGGAAAAAATGCTGGCATAACTGACCTACCTGGGTTTCTTTTATTTTCTTTCTGGACTGTCAGACAAAAAGTTAATTTGCACCCATACTGAAAGGTCACCTTTATAGAAAGATAAACTTGGAATCATTTATGAGATACAAATGGCTTCCCAGACTATAATAAATAACTAAAGTAGTTCCCACTCTGACATTTCATCTCTTTCTTGCCCTTTTTCCTCTTTCGCTGTATCGCCCCCCCTCCCCCCAACAAAGAGCTACTCATTATTCTGGTAATAAAAATAAGAGTCCTTTTTAGAGTGACTGTTTGCATTAGGATTGTGAGGCTTATATACAAAACATGAATTTGTCAACTTGAAAGTTTACTAAAAATATAAAACATATCTGGCTATACAATTATTACACTTAGAACATTCAGAAGTGATGCTTATTTTATTGTACTGTGCAAATGCTTCTTGCCATCCTACTCAACCTCTTATTATGCCTCAACAAAAATTGTTAGCAAAAGATTTCACTCACTCAACTTTTATTGTTTTGTATCTCAAAATTTTGAAATACAGTTATTGGAACTTCATTTTCAATTTGTGCGTGGACGTTGTTGAGTTGTCCTTTTATTTGGCCAGCAGTTTTTATGTTATAAATGTTAGTGGCAGCAAGAATACTTTAGGCACAAAAATGGAAGGACAGTTTTATCCCCCACAATGGACGAATGGCTGCAAAAGTTGATGGAGTTAGCTAAATTGACTTTGATTTTAAAAAAAGAACCCAATTAATTTTGTTTTCCTTTGTTTTCCTCTTTTAGACTTTGTATCTTGTGCTTCTTTTAAAAATTAAACTTTGATTTTGGGTTTTGCTGATTAGATAATTTGTTGTTTTTGAAATGGCTAGTATGTGTTATGTAAAAATTCAGATTTTACCTTATTCTACTG
This sequence comes from Erythrolamprus reginae, assembly GCF_031021105.1. Taxonomy (NCBI): domain Eukaryota; kingdom Metazoa; phylum Chordata; class Lepidosauria; order Squamata; family Dipsadidae; genus Erythrolamprus; species Erythrolamprus reginae. The sequence goes on along the minus strand of NC_091951.1, from coordinate 98,125,101 downwards.
TTTCTCTTCCCCCCTTTCCTCCATTTTTTTCTCATTTCCATTTTCTTTGTATTTCTGTACCTTAGATTTTGATCAACCAGTAAAAATATTTCAACCCTTTTATTTGGCCAGCAATGTCCATGCCTTTCACAGAAAAACCAGTGGGCATTATCCTACAGCTTAAAGCTTTTAGTTGCAGGTAGCACTGATAATTGCCATTAGCAGGCAAGAATATGCTTGCAACTTACCGTAAGTGATTTCCAAGATGTGAAGAAATGATTTTCCTTTTTCCTTTTTAAGCTGTTTACATTTATGCTCTAAGAATCTTAGTAGTTTCTGGATGGAATGAATTACAGGCAAGTGGGACATGTATTAATTTTGAATACCTTCAGAGGCTTCGTTGTAGAATTGACTGAATTTCAGTGTAAGATGAGAGCATATTATAAGAAAAGATAAGAAACTTTGCATATCATCCTGATTTCTAGGTAACCCACTTCTCAAAAGGAATAAAATCTATAACTTGCTGCATTCATGGAATTTTAAAACTGGAAGGCCTCTGAACTCAAACATGTGGGATCCATAGACTGCATAATAGATACTTATGAAGTGACAGATCTGCTTTGGTGAAATGATTCAGGCCATGAAGGCATCCTAATTCACTTCAATGAAATAATATGACCTTGTGATTTTATATATTCATTTAGCATATTTGTATGGCCGCCCATTTCACAAAATGGGCAAAAGAAGAAGGGAACAACAGAGAATTAGGTGGCTGGATGGAGTCACTGAAGCAGTAAGAATGAATTTAAATGGACTCGGGGAAGGGTAGAGGACAGGAAGGCCTGGAGGAATGTTGTCCATGGGGTTGCGATGGTTTGTACATGACTTTGCAACTAACAACAACAACAACAACCATTTCACAAGAAATTACTCTGGGGAGCATACAACATTTAATTCAAAAACAAAGTGATTCTCCTTAAAGAAGCTAGAGTAAGGAGTGAAGACTCTTCCCAGCCCTCTCCCTTGGTGTTCCCTGAAAAGCATCTGCGCAGCCTTAAGAGGCTTGGCAAGAAAAAGCTCAGTCATCTTCTGTAGTAAGAGTTTTGTAGCTTTGCTTCATTATGCTGAAGTTTCAAACAAAATAAAGTTCTTGTTCAAAGCTGTGCACAACGGTACAGCATAATAGAGGCAAGGTGAAAGAATACATTTATTACCCATCAAGTATTGCATAAAATTGAATTCCTTTTTAATGCTAAAAGGAACAAATTTGTCTTTTGAAGCGGACTTCTAAGTTCCAAGGAATAACCTTTCCATTTTCTTTAGTTAATTGGTTAGCGTAAATTTTTGGCATCCATATGAACCTTTGTTGGATTAGCTTTTATCAGCTGCTTTGAACTCCTGGATATGCTTAATGTTTTTTAACCTTGTGATATCTTAACATTTTAAAAATTGTTGGATTTATTACTTCCCCTTTGCAAGCAAGAAAATAAAAAATAGCTCAGTAATTTCTGCACATTAGTTTGTTGATTAGCTTGCATTAAATCCCATATTTTGAGGAGAATTTGTTATTTAATTGTAAGGTAACATCTCCTTGAAAAACTTGTAAACCTTTGTGAATTATTTGACATTTTGATCACTTCCAAGTTTCAGGTGCTATAGATGTCTTTTTCTTGTATAATTGAACTGGAGAAAGTTCAAGTGGAATCAGCTTTGACTGGCACATCTACTTTCTGTTTATCTCAGAACCATGAGGTGCTGTATTCCATTTTTTTTTTGTAAAATTCTTTTATTTATCCACAAAGTTGCAGGATATGGCATGATAGAAGCGAAGTGACAAGAGAATTGGAGTCAGCAGTGAATGTTGAGTTTTTTAAAGGACTCTTTTACATTTCAATCCATCAGGGTGTCTTTGCTTAAGAAACCATAGAAAATCCGTTGGAATGTTTGGGAGTTATCTCCAATTGAAAGTACTTACTGGAATCCATTCAAAAATCAAAACACTTTCATTGGCAATAATTACCACCCCAGCAAATAGAACTTAAGTCTGCCTAAGATCAGCAATCACCAGTGATATGATAATAGTATACATTTTGTATCAGAAGTTACTACCTTCACAATATCTGCAATTTCATCAATTCTATACATTCAAATTTTCAATTATGCACTTTTTTCTGTCTGAATAGGATTTGAAGACCAACAATTCCTGCACATACAGTATCATGCAGTTGCATTTCCAAGAAACAATGTTACACATGCCTTTCTTACAGAATATGAAGAACTCCCATCTCCTTCATCTGTTTCTCTGACATTGAGAAATGCTTATCTCCCACAGTCTACATTTCTCACTCTGTAAAAACAAATCCTTATTTTAGTCAAATGGAGACATGCAAGCCTCCTCTCCCTGAGGTTTAACCCTTGAGCTTGAGTTCAAAATGAAGTGAACGTCAGGGTATGCCCTTATTAATTTGCATTATATCAGTGGAAAGAAAGAAGAAAAATGCAACTTATCTATCTGCTTTAGCAAAATTGCCCCTCTGATCTTTTTACTGCCTATAGCTGGATAAATAGCACTTTCAATTCTGCATTGTTTTGGCCCCAGGCTCATAAGACCATTGTAAAATGGTTCCTTTTTCTCTGCAAGTAAAGGGCTACATTACTTTTCAGCCAAAAGTGCTGAACAGGAAAACAATTTAACAAATAAACTTTCTTCCTAGTCTTTTTATCATAATTCAGTCATTCTGCAAAACAAAATGTAACAGAAATACCATTATAAATTCCCAAATTAAGTTTTGAAGCATTGAAGAGTGGAATTGGTTTGTAATAAACAAAAAAGCCATTAAGGTTGGTGGGAGTGACTATATACTAGAACAGTATTTTTAAAAATATGTGCAAGAGGTTTTTCAAGTTTGTGTGTGTGCATTGTACTAAAGAATAAAACAACCCTTGATGTGATTGCTGTGTTCCTATAAGAGATGATAGCAGGCTAGATGAATCTGGATATGTGCTGGATATAGATTACGGTAATAGTGTGATTCTAAATGCTGTAATGAACTGGAAGTGTAGATATTTTATTTCCTTTATTTTTTTGCTGTTTCTTCTGTCTGTTTCAGCCTTTCCACAGTTTAAAGATGTTTGCCATACATATAATAAGTGCAAAGACATCATTTTGATTTGTCCAAATTGAAACCAGATTCTATCCATTGAATAAGCTCATTCACCAAATGACTATATAAATGGTGGATTTTGGACTAATGAACCATTTCACAATAAATCTGAACATTGCTGCTTAGTGAGCTCAAACAGAAACTTTTTTTCAGAGACTGATAAAAGTCATAATTTAATGGGAACATGTTTTAACAGATTTACTCTTTAAAAGATTTAATCTTGTAAATAAAAGGATTTTCCTTAAAATAAGCTAGACATGGTGGTTATAAGTTCAGCCTGTCCCAAATAATACAATACAATATCTATGCCAAGAGGGGGATTCTTCTGGAGCATTGGCGTGTGCCCCATAATTACTATTTATGTTTTTTCTTCTGGCCTTTTGTGATGTAGGTTGACATACTTTATAGACTTTTAACCGAGCAAGAACTCAAAAGTAAGGAATAAGTGATACAAGAAACATTTCTCTTAAACATTTGTGCTAGTAAAGGTTAAGTGATTGCTAAATAATTGGATTGGTATTCTGCACAGTTGAATCTGGATTTCTGGGAGGGACACCTGATCATATCTGCCATATTAAGGAACTCTGAATAGTGGCTCACTTGTGATCTTCTCTGTATTGAGAGAGCGGGTCCAGCAGTTACGTGGGTTGCTCGCTGTCCAATCCGTCCAGGACCGAGCCTAATCTTTAAAAAGCCTGCTGGACCCGCCCCTTCCCCAGAATTCGCTCGGTCCTGCAATCCAGATGGTGAGCTTCATTCCACTCCCATAGGGGGGCGCCTGGCTTGGTTCTCCTCCAGGTGGCGCCATTGCTGTAAGGACCCCTGGGTTATTGCTACTGTGGAATGGGGTCTTCAGTTGGAGTTTATTTCCATACCTCCTAAACGTTTCATTTCTTGCCCATCCCCCAGGTCTTCCCCATCTCGTCTCCGAATGGAGAAAGCTATTCAACATCTGTTGTCTATCAGGGCTATCCAACCTGTTCCATTTTCCCAAAGAGGTCTGGGCTTCTACTCCATCCTTTTCATGGTCCCTAAGACATCTGGAGGATGGAGAGCCATCTTGGACCTTAAAAAATTCAACCAGTTTATTAAATATAGGAAATTTAAGATGCATTCTTGGTCATCCATCCTAGCTGCTATCCATCCGGGGGACTTTATGGTCTCCTTGGATCTCACGGAAGCCTATCTTCATATTCCCATTGCCAAAGGTCACAGGAAATTTCTATAATTTGCCTTCCAGGGCAAGCACTATCAATATAGGGCATGCCCTTCGGGTTCTCCTTGGCTCCTCAAGTCTTTACTAAACTCCTAGGAGCCCTGGCAGCTCACATCCGAGCCACGCCCATTCATATTTTATGCTATTTGGATGACATATTAATTCATGGGGCCTCTAAAGAGGACACCTGCTCAGACCTCAACATTACCATGTCTATCCTACAGGATCATGGTTTCTCCATTAATCTCAAAAAAAGTCAGCTCCATCCATCTACTTCTATTCAACACCTGGGGGCCATCATAAATTTGGATCTGTCTCAGGTTTTTCTCTCAACTGAGAGAAAAGTCAGTATTAAGGAGCTCATTTCCCAAATACGATCTCAGAGAAGGACTTCCATCATTACCCTGTCTTCTCTACTGGGAAAGATGGTATCCTGCATTGGCATTATCCCCTGGGCCCATCTTCATGCCAGGGACCTCCAATGGCTTCTATTACCGTTCCAGAGATCGGGGAACAGCAACTCGACACGCCTCATCTCTGTCCCATCATGGTGGACCTCCCCTGCTCTGGACAAAGGATCTCCCTTCAGGTGTCCAGATCAATTCATCATCACCACGGATACCAGCTTATCGGGCTGGGGAGCCCATGCACAGGGCCTGATAGCCCAAGGCACATGGTCAGCGGAAGAGGCTTCCAGACTATCAACTGGCTGGAATTGAGAGCAGTGTCTTTGGCTCTCAAACAGTTCAAACCGAACATCATCAATCAACATGTTCTGATTCTCACGGACAATATAGCTACAAATAGTCATATTTGCTGACAAGCGGGCACCAGGTCCAAGGCCCTGATGAGAGAAGCCCTGAAGTTGGGTCTCTGGGCAGAGAGGCATCTTCAGTCGTTAAAGGCCGACCACATATCAGGTGTCCTCAATGTACAAGCGGATTTGCTTTCCCGGTCGACTCTAGACCCAGGAGAGTGGAGCCTTTATCCGGCTCTGTTCCAGGAAATCTGCCTCAGGTTCGGTCACCCATTGCTAGACCTATTTGTAACCGAGGCCAATGCTCAACTCTCTCGATTCTACTCCAGGTTCCCATCCCCAGGAGCGGAGGTGACAAATGCACTCAGAATCCCTTGGCCTTGAGGGCTGCTTTACGCCTTCCCTCCAATTCCAATTCTTCCAGATGTGATCCACAAGATCATCCTTGAGAAGGCCCAGGTGATTCTGATAGCCCCTCACTGGCCACGCCGGCCCTGGTTCGTGGACCTGCAACGTCTGTCCGTCCGGGACCCCTGGCGACTCCCCATTTCAGAAGATATGTTGCAGCAGGGGGGCTCTCTCCATCCAGATCCGGAGTGGTTCCACCTCACCTTTTGGCTATTATCTGGCGCGACTTAGACCTGTGAGGATACAACCCAGACACTGTAGAAATAATCCTGAAAGCCATGAAAATCATACAAACCCCTAAGGTCAGCGTCCTTCAGGTACCTATCTTACAAAGTAGCATTCCTGTTGGTGATAACATCTGCCCGACGCATCTCAGAATTGGCAGCCCTTTCAATTAGGCAGGATCTATGCCAGTTCCATGTGGACAAAGTAGTCCTGCGTTTGGACCCCACCTTTCTACCCAAGGTCAGTTCCATGTTCCACAGATCCCAGGACATTGTGTTTCCTTCATTTTGTTCCAACTAGAACCATCGTCTTGCGGTCAGATGGCACACCCTAGATATCACCAGAGCGCTGAGAATCTACATCCAATGGACAAGACCCATTTGGAGGTCTGAAGCTCTATTCGTGGCCTACCATCCCAGATCCCCATGGGATCCAAGGTATCCTCAACCATAATAGGCCGTTGGATCCGAGGGACTATCTCAAAGGCTTATGAGTCAGCTTCCCTCACCATACCTGGAAGTATCACAGCACATTCCAAAAGAAGTGCAGCCACATCTGCCTCATGGGCAACTCAAGCTCCATTGGAAGAAGTCTGCAAAGCAGCCACCTGGGCCTCTCCAAACTCTTTCATAAGGCATTACAAAATTGACTCTTACGCTTCACCGGATGCTGCCTTCGGCAGAAGAGTCCTCCAATCCGTTATCTCTCACGATAGCGAACTAATCCCTCCCTAGGGACTCATCTATTGGGTATGTCCCACGTGACTGCTGGACCCGCTCTTTCAGTACAGAGAATAAGCGTTGATTGCTTACCTGAACGCCTCTTCTCGTACGATGAACAGGCACAGCAGTCACTTCCCTTCTGTACTTCTTTTCTAACTATGGTTATTCCTTTAACCTGTTTCCTTCCTATCATGAGAGTTGAACACTATTGAGCCACACAATTGAACCTAAGTCTACGGATTTGCGAATTCTGGGGAAGGGGCGGATTCAGCAGGCTTTTTAAAGACTAGGCTCAGTCCTTGACGGATTGGACAGCGAGCAACCCATGTGACTACTGTACCCACTCATCGTACGAGAAGAGGCGTTCAGGTAAGCAATCAACGCCTATTCTCTGTGTCTTTTAGTGTAAGAGATTTTATCCTTTTTACTTGTAGTTTCCAGGCTTGAAATGTATGGCTCTGTCTAATTATAAGCTGATTTCCCGGCTAAATAGTTCCTCATTTCAACGTTCTACATTCTACCCAAATAGCTTTGGTAGCCATTAAGAAATAGTATGCATTTGTGTATGGTCTGATAAAGGTCACTGAATCTGCTCCCAGTTCAGACATTAGAGTAACTGCTGACTATAGGAAATAGTAACAAGTACAAAGCCTAAAGCATCAATATGCATCTGGTGCAAATGTTGTCTAAGATGCTGTTTTTTCTTTTTGTCTTTTTGCTGTAGAAAGGTCATGGATATTGAAGTGTTCTCTTTCTGATATGATATCTTACCCTGAGTCTTTGTCAATAAAATAGGAACCGTCAACAGAGTCACAGTCCAAGTGCTTGTATCACTCACAAGTAATAGACAATTGAATTGTTTTTAGATTTGCAGCATTTCCTTATGAAAGAAGCACTTCATTCAATAGTCAGTGTTTTGCTGTGAGTACTGAGTGAAATTACTGGCATGCTCTGCAATAGAAGAGGGGAAATCTTTGAATAGTTGCTTTATAATAAACATGGGCACATCTGGAAATGAAGGCGTTGTAGTGGGAGTGATAGAATGGAATTAGCTGGAACATCTGTTTATATCTTTGTGAGCTGGACAATGCGGTCTCACAGAGACGTTGTTATGGACAGGAACAATGAATGTTTTCTCAGTGTAAATAATTTCTATATATTTCTTTGTTACCTAAATTTGACAAAAAATTTAATATCTATGGTAGAAACTCTGCTTCGCATTTCCATTCTCATAAAATTCTAGCTTCATTATACTGAATACATTGTATGTGTTTATTTGAAACAAAACAATCATACTACCATAAAGATGATTTGTGGAATTGGTGTAATACTGCATATAATTATAATACACTTAATAATATATGCTACATAAATACCAATTAAGTTATGGATATCTTAACTCCCTCTAGTGGCTAAATAGATGTTTCTATTCCTAGAAGTCATACCCCATACCTGACATTTCTCTGCTTAACATTTTCAACATCTATATAAACATTTTAGCATCTCCACATATATTTGTGATTTTATATTATGATTATATTAAATCTCAAATTCCTGGCCTTTTTAATCTGGTTCCATTAAAGTCCATAATCAATCCCTACTCAAATAAATGGTCTGAAATAGCTTTGAAATGCATTAGCTTTAGGTCTGGATATGGTCAGGAATGTTCTCCTTCAGATACAATTAATGTAATTCATTGTTAGTAAATATGGTAGTGGCAATAATTTTTATTAATGTAGGTTTATTTAAAATAATGATAAAATAATGGTGCTGGAAAATAACTTCTTCAATTAATATTAAATGTTCCATATTCTGTACTAGTTAATAGTAATTCTATACTTCTAAATTATGCAGAATTATCATCTCTTTTGTGAGTGGTATATTTAGCTGTTGAAGACCTTATGGACTTTTGATTGATTGGTGTATTGCTTCATAGGACATAATTATGTCGGTGATTGCGGAGTGGTTAAAATGCAGTATTGAAGACAATTTGGCAGTTCTAGTCTCACCAGGCTCAAGGTTGATCAGCCTTCCATCCTTCCGAGATTGATAAAATGAGGATCCAGATTGCTGGGGGCAATATGCTGACTCTGTAAACCGCTTAGAGAGGCCTGTAAAGCACTGTGAAGTGGTATATAAGTCTAAGTGCTATTTCTATTATGGTCTTACAGGAGTTCTACACTTCTCATCCTTGGTTTTACCAAACCAAAATGGCTTCATCTTTCAGGAGTGCTATTGGTATTACAGCCAGTATGGTTGGATTGTGTTGCCTGTGCTGCTTTGCTGTTGGAAAACCAGGGGGGTAAAGATATTTTGTGCTCAGAGGGCTCAGCCAGAAAGCTTGTCCTATAACATCAACACCCAAATCCTTACATATCCAGGATTCAGTTTTTGGTAGGAAATGCTGTCGTATTCTGCAAGGATTATGTCTTAGTTTATTCCAGTAAAAATAAAGAACTTGTGACACTTTTAAGAACTAAACATTTTATTACTGCATAAGCTTTTGTAGATTGCAGTGCACAAAATTTTGCCTTAAATATTAATAAATATTAGTATTCAAGGCTCCACAAATCTCAATATTTTTGTTACATTCTAGAGCTTTGTATGTTTAAGTTAAAGAAAGGTAATCTTTTAGGTTAATTGATTATTTTCAATGGATTTTGGATAGTTTTATAAAATAATTGCAACAACAGCTATCAGCAGTTGTAAAAAACCATTTTTAAATGGCAAACTAGCAAGCTTTATTCCCCAGGAAACTATCTACCATTTTACCTACCTTTGTCTTTTTTTTTTGGTATGTGAGCACATTCCACATAAGGCACATCTGTCACTTTAATTACAGGCAGCCCTCAACTTACAACAGTTCATTTAGTGACTGTTCAAACTGTTCAAAGTGGCATGCCCATTTTTCACTCTTATGACCATTGTGGCATCCCCATGGTCATGTGATTTACATCCAGATGCTTGATAATTGACTCACATTTATGACAGTTGCAGTGTCCTAGACTCGTGATCCCTTTTTGCAACCTTCTGATGAACAAAGTCAACAGGGAAGCTATATTCACTTTACAACTGTATTACTAATACAGTACAATACAAAATGACTGTATTACTAATTTAACAACTGCAGTGATTGACTTAACAGATGTGGCAAGAAAAGTCATAATATGCAGCAAAACTCAACAAACATTTCTCACTTAGTAGTATAAATTTTGGAATCACTTCTAGTCATAAGTTGAGGACTACTTTTATACACATTTACTGATTGTTATCATTAAATGCTGCTCAACTTCCAAAATAATCTTTTTGTAAATATACTCCATAGATTTTAAGGAAGCCAATCAGAAGTAAATATATACTTTTAAACCAAATTATGATAGAGGTAGGTGCTTTGTAGGATGGTAGCTTTTCACTTTTTAAAAAATTCTAAAATTAAAAGATCTTTTAAAAAAAACAAAAACAAATATAGATAATGGATCTTAGAAATCTAAGGTTCGGGGTACAGTAAAAAATGTTCTGAAATACCTAAACTTTAAGAAAAATCAGTGAAGCAGCACAAATTGTACTTCATGCTTACCACATTCAACCATAAGTGCAAACTCTAGCTTATTAATAAATTAAACAAAGTTATGATATTTATGTAGTTACTTATGAAGCATATCTAAATTACATTAAAAGTAACTTTTTTTTACAATCTCCAAGGCATGTCAATCTTAATGTTTGGAAATTGAAAATTGAAAAATTTGACACGCCCTAGCATAGGCCTAAATAGCAAACAACTTGTCTTGTAATTTAAAAATACCAGAGCACAAGAAAGACAATTAGGAATTTTGTTTCGTTGTTCTTTTTGATCTCTCAACTGATTAAATTTCATTTTGAATTGTTTGAAACAATATTACATTCATAACCCATAATCAAGGTTGACTCAAGTTCTTCCTTTTTTCCTTCTTGTTCAGGATTGACTCAGCCTTCCATCCTTCTGAGGTTGGTAAAATGAAGACCCAGATTTTTAGGACCAATATGCTGATTCTTAGAGAGAACGGCTTAGAGAAGGCTGTAAACCACTGTGAAGTACTATTGCTTTTAATAAAGCTGGGTTTATTTCACATATAATTAAAACACAGAGGGATATTATATTCAAATTATTTTGTTCTGGCTCAACTAGGAACACTAAGTTTTAATTCTTTCCCTGTTCAAAGTGAAATACTTGCCAGCAGTTTCCCAGGAATTTCTTAATGTTATGAGACAAAAGTAACAGAAAATATTTTAGATAGAAATATAAAAAAATGCATTTTGGCATTAATCTTGGTCATAATTACTTTCTACCTTTGTCTTTAATTCTGTGCAGTTTTTCTCTATATTCTTAAAAAAGAACTACATTTGTTTAGAACTCAATATAGAGTTTAAAAGAAACAGTGAAAAGGATTACTTTTGAACAGAATAGAGATTATATTAAGAACATCAAAAAAGTGCCTGTGTCTTTCAGCATTTTATTCAATGTATATTGGGACAATTTTAATATTACTTAGTGAAATGTTTTGGGCTCTTGTTCCTTTTTTTAATTCAGCCCTGATGTTAAACTCTTTTGTCCAGAAGGATTATGCCACTATGAAAATAATTAATTGATGCAATATCCTTGTAGTTATGCTGTGGTTACATACATTTGCAGAGGTAACTGCCAACCATAGATCAATAATTCTAACCTCTTTGGTGGGAGAAAATGTTAGACAGCCAAAATAAGTGGACATAATTAATTGGTACCCAAGACTCATTGGCAGCCAAGATGTTTTGGTGAGCAAAAAAAAAGTAAATGTAGTAATTAATTACGGAGTAATTAGTCATAATTCATAAGCCAAAACTGATTTTATTTTTATCAAGGAGACCTAAGAATATTTCTAAGAAAAATTGGGAGGAATCCAAATATACAAGGGCTCTTAGTATACAAAAACACAAGGGCTCTTAGCATACTACAGGAAATATTTAGAAATGGTTATTCTCATATATAATTAAAATTGAGCTTTGTCAAAAATTATACAACATTCTTAAGATAACTGAATTCTGGGACAAGAAAATTATTCTGGATAAAATGAATTGATGGGTAGGAATGAAACAGGAAAGTAGGGAACATGAAATTTGAGCCATTTGCAGATCCAAGAGTGAAAATGGTGGTAGTGAGTTCATTAGCTCAAACATTAAAAACTCTTTTAATCATTAGGCTGCTCATAGATACACATGGAAAGGATATCTATAATAAATCTAGAAGCATAGTTAATTTGAATATGATGAAAGGCTAGAAAAATTAGTGAAGAGGGTATTTTTTTAATAGACTAGATCTTGGGGGAAATGGACATAAGAAGAACTATCAGATATAGTTAAAGAAACTATAGAAAGACTGCAGGATCAGAAAGTATAAATCTTGTATAGTTTAGAAAATTAATAACCCAACAGTGGAAAACAGAAGCAAGGAAGTAAAAATTGAAGCTACTTGGACAGTGTAAAAAACATTATGCTACAGAGTATCACAAAAACGTATGTTGATAGAGAAAGAATGAGAAAAGGTAGTATTATAGAGAGCTGCCGGGTGAGAAAAAAAATGTGTATAAGAAAAAGATTGCTATAAAAATAAGCACGAAGGAAAGTTTGCATAATGTACATATAGAGAAAAAGAATTTTTTAAAAAAATGTAATTAAAGGAATAAATGTGAACAGGTAGAATAAGTAAAGGTATAAATCCCCAGAATTTTGATATCAGTAGCATTGAAAATTAGAGAAAAGGGCTAAATTAGGACCCAAGCAGAACAAAGGAATTACTGGTAAAAAGGAAATGATGAAATTCTTTGAGATGAAAATGAAATGAGGAATTGTTAGAATTGAGGGTTTGGAGATTTGTATGACATGTATATTGAAGTGTGGAATTGAAGCAAAAATGCTATAAATGTTAACATGGCAGTAAAAATTATGATAACAGAAATCTTGAATGCTATGAAAATGTAAAATTGTAAGTGTAGATGACGTATTTGATGTAAAATATAGGTATGTTTGTTTGTATGTCTTGTTTAATATGTGTTTGTGGGATGTGTGAAGACCTGTACTTATATCCAACAATTAGAAAATTCTGTTATTGTTCAGTATGCAAAGGGGAAAGGTACAGTAGCAAGAGTGAATGCAATTACTACAGGAGAATTAGTTTTTCTGTAGCCTAAAATGTGTTTGGCAGAATCTTATTGAAAGTGGTAGAAATCAGAATGATTTGTAGTTGTTAGGGAAATGTCTGTGGTGAAATCCAAAAAAATTCCCTACTGGTTTTGTGGGCATGACTTGGTCATATGTCTGGGTGGGCATGGTCAACTTGATTGGTCTGACCCTTAGGAAATTTCTCCTTAGTCCAACACACAATAAAATAACCCAATAAAATAGCACTGTTACAATATTTAAAATAGAATAAAATAACAGAGTTGGAAAGGACCTTGGAGGTCTTCTAGTCCAACCCCCTACTTAGGCAGGAAACCGTACACCACTTCAGACAAATGATTATCCAATCTCTTCTTAAAAATTTACAGGGTTGGAGTGTTTACAACTTCTAAAGGCAAGTTGTTCTGCTGATTACTTGTTCTGTCAGGAAATGTGAGGTGCTCTTACAAAAATGAGGGAGTCAGTCTATTTTCCAAAGCACCAAGGCACAACAAGGAACAAGAGATGGAAACTTACCAAAGAAAGAAGCAACCTAGGATTAAGGAGAAATTTCCTAAGGGCGAGACCAATCAACCATTGGAATAGCTTGCCATCACTAAAGACTTTCAAAAAAAGTGAAGGAGGTACACCCCAAAAGGACAGTTACAGAAACCACTAAAACAATGCAGAAAACTTAAAATAGCCATTCCCCATTTTTAAAAAAGTCTAGCCCAAAGCAAACACAGCTGCTGAGGGGGAATCTTAACAGCAGCTTCTCAGGCTAATTGAAAGCCTTGGTGTCCTGCCAAAAGCCATTAACCCATCACACTCTATTATTCTATGTTGGCTATGTTCTAATTTGGGTGCTTCACAGCCTGCATGATCAACCTGCATCACTGTTGACTCCTGTATCCTTTCCCCCAGCAAGAAACAAGAAGTAGCCAACATTGCAGCAGCTATAAAAGGTCTTGGGAAACTCCGGGGAGCATCAGCTGATCACAGAAGTGTTATTTAATACTTTCTATAATGAAATTGGTTGTAATTGTGTCCCTCCTGAAGAGAAGAGGTTAATCCCATCCCTAGAGGAGTGATTGATGGGTTTCCCTGCCCCAATCCTGTCATTTTCTGTTGTTTATTGACTTGATTCAACATGTATGGCTGCATTCCAGCTGCAACTGTTATGTGGAGCTATTAACTGAAGGAAGAGAGTGAGCAAAAAACCCCTCTCTTGAACTTCTCTGAACTACCTAAGCAATATACTAATGGTTCCTGAGAACCAGCTGAATTTCACCTGTGGGAAATGTGTTTGGTAAGAAGATGGTAGAAGAAAGCTGTTTGAGAGTGAATAGGTGCTCATGGAATAGGAACTGACAATAAAAGTGAGTTGATGCTTGGCTTGGTCATATGGAGAGAATAAATGAAAATACAGTTGAAAAACAAATATGAAGAAAGAGTGAATGTTCCAGAGAAAGGAAAAACCAAGTAAGATGTGAATGAATGGATGGAATTGATGAGATCTTCAAAAAGAAAGGAGTGGAAAGTTTAAACAATGAAAATCAATGTGTAAACAGTGTATAAAAACAAGGATGGTTTGAAATTTAGAATAAGTAGAGAGGTATAGTGAATTATTTAGGAGTTAACTATTTGTATATTCTTTTTTAATCCATGCTTTTAATTTCCTTTATTTACTGTTCGTAATGTTTTTCTGAAAGCACCAAAGAGCATCATGTTGTATATTTTAAGACGAAATGGCACTATAAGCAGATATCTCTGGAGATTCTCAGTCATCCAGGTCATAGTTGTTTCAAATGTGCTTTTTACAAAGGTAACTATATTGTTTTTTGAGGAAGATGTTTTGTTTCTCATCCAAGATGAAACTGTTTAGCCGAGAAGTGAAACTTCTTCCTCAAAAAAGGTTGCCTTTTGAAAGAGTACTTTTGAGAGCATTATAAACGTTTATATAGTAACTATATTTAGCCTGTTTTAAATTTTATATTACAAATCATTGTGTTTTCCACTGAAAATAATAGGAAAGATTTGTAAATGTATGGAAGGTAGGCTCCTTAAAAAATCCAGGAGCCAGATATATAAATCCACATGATTTGAAATAAATTCAAGTTATCCTAGTTATTATGATTATGTTTTAAATTCTGATAACTTTTCTTGGCATGATTTATGGAATCACCAACTTTCGTAAAACATCTTAAAATATACTTATTTTTAATTATACACAAATATTTCAAAATAAAAGTAGGCTTTTTTCCATTGAGGAGAAGAAATATTACCTGCAATGGCAGAGTTTAGAGACTTGTTTTGCTAAATTCAGTGCTGCCTGTAAAGTAGTTCTTAGATAGTTTGGGGCTTTGCATTTCAAATAATATCCTTAGGTGATAACTGATGCAGCAGTGACTATATAGAGACGTTATTGCTTTTATGAAATAACTTATTAGTTTTGTCATTGTTTAACTCTTTGCAATCTCTCATATTTGTGTTGACCATTATTAGGAAACCCGCTCCCCGAAGCTCTCCTGTCTCTTGCAGCAGCATGTTTGAAATTAGTTGGAAATTTGATAATAGTAAGGCACCTCTGTTCTTCCAGATCAAATTCACAAACCACATCAACAGCAAACCCAGCTTGCAAATTTTACAATAATAGGCTTAACTGTTCTAGCTTTGTCTAGAAATCTAAGGACCACCATAAACTGATGAACTGTCATGAAAAGAGACTGTTCAATATTAATCCCCATGCTTTGTGCTTCAAAATAAAATTTTAGAGTCTTAGCTTTTTAAAAAAGCAAGGAGTTATATTCCTTTTGGGAAGATGTGCTTGTGATTTAAAATAGCTTACAGGCAAAATGTTATCCTTATAATTATCCCCCCATCCCATTTCACATTTTCTGCTAGACTCATGAAGTATTGGGCAGTTGTCTATAAAGAGAAACCTGTTAATCACACAGAGGCTTCTCCTAGTGTACCAACAATGCAATGATTGAACTGGTAGGGAACATGTTGGTGAGTTTCATTTTTTCATGGAACAAGACCTCAATAATGTTCAGTTTGCATACATTAAATAAAGTACGCAGTAATGGTTTGTGATATTATATTTTCAGTATGTTCAACTCAGCTCTTCAGCTAGTAGGACTCGGTGTTTCTTTATAATTAGTGCCAATCTAAATAAATCAGTAGCACTCATTAAACATTAAACATAAACAAAGCTAAACAATCAAATTGGCAAAGCAACTTTTAAAGAAGATGCATGTTTTGTTTGCTCAAGCTTTTTAAAGTTTGCTCCTGATGCCGAAGGAAGGACAGAACTGGGTACATTTTAGAAGAAAAGGCGTCTTACAAATGTGGTGTAACGGCCTAAAGTTTCCTGATAATAGTTACCAGATGTCCTGCTGCAATTGGCAGGAAATGTGATGATTTATCTCGATAGCAACTTTCATGCAAGAGATAGCAGTGCTTCAGATAACTCCTTTGAATTGCGCTCAGAAATGGGAGCAGAATCCTTGTAAAGTCAAAAAGGTGAACATTTCAACTGTGGTAGTTCATAGATGGAAACAACCTTTTATGGGAAGGAAGATGCAGCCCTGATGACTGGTGATTAAGTAAGCCAAAATATTTATCCTGGTTCTCTTCCAGGATGAGCACTGAATTTTTTTTCTTCATTTTTTAAAAAAATAGCTTCAAAATATCTAAAGACTTAGTAGAGTCCAGAACTTCTAATGCTGAAGATTCTTGTTTCACAAGAACAGACAACTTGCTCATGTTTAGAGTTTATTTTTGGATTTTATAATGAGGTTTGAAAATCTCTTAACAAAAGCAATCTAAATCTCATACCTATTTTAAACAGCATCTCATAAGGAAAAGTTTAATAGAATCCTGGTCAACAATTCGAAAATCCCATTACTTACAAATTCCAAGATGGATGTCACCTAATGAAGCTATCATATACCCTAACATAATGAATATGAATAAAGTAATAACATATGATCAAATACTTGATGAGAACAACCCTTTAATCTCTAAACAAGATCTGCAACAAAAAGGGATTAATGTAGACTGGATTCAATACTATCAGATCAAATTGAGATACAATGAAGACAGAAATAGATTGGGATTTCAAAAAATAGGTATACTAGATAAAATTTTATTTGGACCAGATGAAAAGTTGATTTCCAAGATATATAAGTGCCTATTACACCAAGAACTAGCGGAAGAAGAAGTAAAGGGCCCCATGATAGCATGGGACCAAAACTTTGGTTACGTTATAAACCTGCAGGAGTGGGAGAAACTATGGACATCTAACTATAAAATAATGCTATCAGTTCCTTATAGAGAAAATATATATAAAATGTTCTATAGGTGGCATTTGCCAGCCACGCGTTTAGCTAAGATGTACCCTAGACTCTCCCCGAAGTGCTGGAAATGCAAAGTGAAAACAGGTACATATTATCACATGTGGTGGACGTGTCCATTAGTTAAGAAATTCTGGAAGAAAATTAAAGATATGATTGAACAAATTATAGGGGGAAAAATACCATTAAAACCAGAACTCTTCCTTCTTGAAATAATTAGGCATAAAATTACAAAAAATGATAGACATTTGATGTTACATATAACGACTGCAGCAAGAATTATATGCGCCCAACAACAGCAATCTGCAAAGTAGCTTTTACCTTGACATCTTCCAGACGTGGATGAGTATGTCTTATATCAGTAATGGCTAACTTTTTTCTCCTCAGGTGCCAAAAGCGTGCGCACACATGCCCACAACCATAATGCAATGCCCCCGTGTGCCCCACCCCTGCTTATTCATGCACAACCGTTCATGCTTCCCCCCCATGTACATGACCTCTCATGCTCCCTCTGTGCAACTGACATAGGGCAACAGCTTGCATGCCCGCAGATATAGCTTTGCGCGCCACCTGTGTCACGTGTGCCACAAATTTGCCATCATGGTCTTATATTCTTTTCATCAAATATATTGAGTCGGGTAATGAGAGAAATTTTAGTCTAACAATATGCATATAGTTTGGAAGGTTCTACAGTAATATAAACTGAAACTGCTTTGGTCGCGCTGACAGATGGTCTCTGGCGAGCTCGGGATAGGGGTTTATCCTCTGTCCTGGTGCTTCTTGACTTCTCAGTAGCTTTCAATACCATCGTCCATGGAATCCTTCTGCGCTGGCTGGAGGGGTTGGGAGTGGGAGGCACCGTTTGACGGTAGTTCACCTCCTACCTTTCCAGTCCGTTGCAGTCGGTGTTAGCAGGCTGTCAGAAGTTGACTCCTAGGTCCCTCCCTTGTGGGGTTCCTCAGGGGTCGGTCCTCTCCCCCCTGCTGTTTAATATCTACATGAAACTGCTGGTGAGATCATCCAAGAGCACGGGGTGAGTTACCATCAATATGCTGATTACACTCAGCTATACATTTCCACCCTGTGTCCACTCATTGAAGCAGTGGAAGTAATATGCCAATGTCTGGAGGCTCTGAGGGTTTGGATGAATGTTAACAGGCTCAGACTCAACCCAGACGAGATAGAATGGCTGTGGGTTCTGCCTCCCAAGAACACTTCCATCCATCTGTCCATTACTCTAAGGGGGAACGTTTGACCCCCTCAGAGAGGGTCCACCCTTTGGGCGTCCTCCTCTATCCACAGCTGACTTTGGAACATCATCTTTCAGTTGTGGTGAGGGGAGCATTTGCCCAGGTTCGCCTGGTGCATCAGTTGCGGCCCAATTTGGACAGGAAGTCTTTAGTCATTCATGCCCTTGTCACCTCAAGGTTCAACTACTGTAATGCTCTGTACATGGGGCTACCTTTGAAGAATGTTTGGAAACTGCAAATCGTGTAGAATGCAGCCGCGCAAGCAGTCATGGGCTTCCCAAGGCATGCCCATGTTTCTCCAACAGTCTGTGGACTGCATTGGCTCCCGATTGGTTTCCGGATGTGATTCAAAATGTTGGTTATGATCTATAAAACCCTACATAGCATCAGACCAGATTACTTGCAGGATCAGCTCCTGCCACATGAGTCCCAGCCTTCTCCAGGTTCCGTCAACTAGACAATGTTGCTTGGCGGGTCTAGGGGAAGAGCCTTCTCTGTGGGGGGCCCGGCCCTCTGGAATCAGCTCCTCCCAGAGATTCAAACTGCTCTCACCCTCCTTTCCTTCCATAAAAAGAAAACCTACTTATGCCGCCAAGCTTGGGGTCACTAAACCCTAGTCTCTGGCCAACTAGTATGAGGTGTGCTTGTGGTTCAAATGTGAATGAACAATTTTTAATGTTCCAGGGTTTTTAGAATGGGTTTAGAATGTTATTGTATACTGTTTTCTTGGATGTTTTGTGAGCTGCCCTGAGTCCTCGGAGAGGGGTGGCATACAAAAAATAAAATAAAATATAAAATATAATATAAAACAATCGTAATATTTAAGAATCTTACATGCTGTCTAGTTATTGTGTTCTTCCTTCACTTGGCTTCTCTTTCTGCTATCATAGTCATCATCAGCTTTTGTAATCACACAGAACTTTCCAACTTTAATATTAGAAAGACCAACATCAAAGTTTAAGTACAGCACATCTTCAAGGGCCCCAGAGGCCGAGCAAGTCATACCTCCTTCAGGGGAACATCTGGTTCTGGATGATCTGGCTCTAAACACCAGAGATAATGTTGACATTTGGGGATCAGCTGGCTTCCCTGGACCCTCTCGCTCGACAGCTGCCAGGGTCCCCCAAGGTTCTGGGAGTCTGGTTGTGCCCTCCTCATCAGGGGACTCCATTGCAGGGGCCCAGGTCCAGTTGCACCCTACCAATTTACAGTTGCTGATGGCGGCTGCTGTTCAGCAGGTTCTGGCTGCATGCCTATAATTGGGCAGGTCTTCTCTTGTGGATGCTGAGAAGTCCCACCTCAGGACTGGGTCCCTGCCAGGCCGAGTCCGAACTACTGCTTTGAGGTGTTGGAGGAGGACATTGGGGCTTCCCTGATGGATTGGGATCAGGGAGACTACAAGCTGTCGGAGGCCAAAGGCCTGCCGCAAGACCAACAGGTTTCCACTGCTCTTTTTCCACCGTGGCTCTTCAAATCCTTGCTTTACAAGACCTGCTCGATTGCGGGTTTGGATCCAGTTCTGGTCTCCGCTGACCCGGTGTCACAACGGAGGTGAACTTTGTCCTGGTCCCACAGCTGTTCCTGGACAACATACAGAGACAATGCTCTGCTCTGGCACCAGGGCCTATGCCTTCCTTGGCTGATCGCAAGCCCTTCAATGAGGCCCTGGAGTTGACCTCTCTTCCTTCGACACCCTGGTGGTGGCCCTATATACACCTACAGCTATTCTGGAAGAATCAGAAGAGTTGTTATGACCTGGAGACAAACAAACTGAACAGACCCTTATCAAGGCTCACCAGCCAAGGCCTCTTTGTCGGCCTCCTTTTTTCATTCTCATCAGATAGAGCCAGCATTCCACCCTGGTGGTTTACAGGAAGGGAGATTATTTGCTAATGACTGTGTCCAGTGGGCAGCCATGTTGAGACTGCTTCTTGGGATTCATCAAAGCTGGATCCTAGGAGGACGGATCCTTCAAAACAAGAAACAAGACTTGGTCCTCATTCTATGTGGATGAGAACAACCTATATTGAATGCTGGCTCCACCTGATGAGAAAAGGAATATCAGGTAAGATTAACGCCCCTTTTACTTTGTTCATAATTCATCTTCTACTCAGAGAAAGGACTGGAAAGCCTCTTTGCTACTTGATAGCTCACATTCTTAGGGTAAGACTGTGCTATGCAAATCATCTTGAAAAGAACACCATGATACATGATATGCTTGACTTTTGGTATGCCTTGTGGAGCTCTGTCACTGGTATCAGATGCAGGAACAATGATGAATTTCTGCTTTAAATCTAGAGAAATGTGCATATCTAAGTTAATTTGCATAGCAGAATAGAGGGAAGCTTTTATATGGCAAGTATATAGTCCCAATACTTGAAATCCCGGTTCGCTAAGAATATGTTTCTCACATATTGCCCTCTCATGGCTGTGGGGGCTGTGTGTTGAAAATAGGCGTTTAGCAATAGAAAAAACGTTACCCTGAGGAAAGCAGAGTAAGTAGCAGGCAAAGAAGGCTTCTGTAGTAAGGCCCTATGGAATCCCTACATTCCACATAAAGCCTCCAGTGCCATGGTACTGTAGTGTGTAAGGAATGTAGAGTGGTGGTAAAAAGAAACGAGGGAGAAAAAGTAGTCTCCCAGAAATCTTGTTACTTTACTGTAATTAAAATGATCTGGCTCTGTGCCTTCTAATTTTTCCTAAATTACAGGTAATTCCAATCAATTTGCCTCTTAAATAAGAGCAGGTTTAAACTTTTTTAAAAAAAGTTTCTATCTTCTGTGCAAGTACAGTGATCCCTCGATTTTCGCGATCTCGTTCTTCGCGAAACGCTATATCGCAATTTTTCCCACCCGATGACGTCACTCTCTTCCTTCCTTTCTCATCTTTCTTTCTCTCTCTCTTTCTCTATCTTGCTTCTTCCTCTCTCACACTCTCTTCCTCCTTCTCATCTCTTTCTTTCCTTCTCTCTCTTTCTCTATCTCTCCCCCTCTTGCTGGCGGGCGGCGGGCGAGCGGGGGCATCAGCGAGGAAGACCCAGGGAAGGTTCCTTCGGCCGCCCAGCAGCTGATCTGCTCGGCAGCGCAGCAGCAGCGAGCAGACGAAGATCGGGGTTTCCCCTTTGCGTGGGCGGCGGGGAAACCCCGATCTTCGTCTGCTCGCTGCTGCTGCGCTGCCGAGCAGATCAGCTGCTGGGCGGCCGAAGGAACCTTCCCTGGGTCTTCCCCGCCGCCCACGCAAACTCCACCATCTGCGCATGCGCGGCCATGAAAAAAAGGGTGCGCATGCGCAGATGGTGTTTTTACTTCCGCAACCCTACATAGCGAAAAATCGATTATCGCGAGGGGTCTTGGAACGGAACCCTCGCGATAATCGAGGGATCACTGTAGTGGCACAGAAAGAAAAACCATAGATCAGGAAGTGTGCATTCTCAAGACGAGCTTTGATTAGTGAATCATGGTTTACAGAGAGCCAGTACCTGTATGCTTTGTTCATAAATTGCTGGAACAAAACATAAAGGAAGATAGGGATACATCATCCTTTCAACGCTTTCTAAACTGGAACAGTACATTTGTAGTGCAGTACAGGTATTCGTCAAGTGGTTAAATGAACCACTGCAGTTATTAAGTAAGTAACAAGTGAATCTGTCTTCCCCATTGACTGCCTGCAAAAAATGATCACATGACTATGGGACATTGCAGCTGTCATAAGTACGAACCAGTTGCCAAGCATCTTAGTTGTGATTGTATGACCATGGGGATGCTGCAACAGTCCTGTGTGAAAAGCAGTCGTGTCACTTTTTTCGTTGCTCTTGTAATTTCGAATGATCACTAAATGGCTGTATGGATGATTGTAAGTCAAGGACTACCTGGATGACTGACTGTTCCTGATCCTATTGAGATCTATAATACATAATACAAACTGATCCCCAACTTTGTACATTCTTTTTACAATTCTTGAAGAGTGGATTAGTGTTGCAACTTTTCTGGGTTAGAACCTATTTTTAGAAACGAGCATCACATTTGCTTTAATTATAAGTCTACAGTATGGTCTTAAACAAGCTGCTATCTTTTTGATGAAAGCTTTATACAGTACACAAATAGCATCCCTGACCTTCATTATAGGGCTATTGAGAAAATTTTTGAAATAATAATATGAGGGGGTTTTTTTAACTTTAAAGTGCTGTAAAAGTGCTATATCTTTATCTGTCTGTCTCTATCAACAGCAAAGGCTTAGTGTCTTAGGAAATGTAATATGCAATTTTTCATGTAGGGACTAATGAATGTCCTCTCAAATATGGTGGCATTGCTGAAGTATTTTTAAGTTGGCAGAATGCGTATTCACACTTCATCTTTCTCAAACTGCTGCAGCGTTTTACTTTACTGAGCAAGAAAGAAAAGGATATGGTTGAATTGTTTCTGGGATTATACACACACCCACACACACACAGTATTTGGGATAAATTACTTTGGATAAGTATGTTTTAAAATGTATTATTTTCAAATCAAAATTTTATATAGAATTTAAGATTTTTTTAAAATTGTAACAGCTTCCATGCACTGAACTCTGGGAGGTAATATCTATCTGGCCCATGAGTTTACAGTGACTTTTCAGGAATATTAGGAAAGGCAGATTATAACAGTGGAATGTGATGGGAAGTCAGAAAAATAACAGTATACAAACAGACCTCTGTTGGATTTTAGACATTTTTTAAAAAGTTATTAAATACTTTCCTGAAAAATTTATTTCTCAAACAGAATAGAATAGAATTCTTTATTGGCCAAGTGTGATTGGGCACACAAGGAATTTGTCTTGGTGCATATTCTCCCAGTGTACATAAAAGAAAATATAGATTTGTCAAGAAACATGTGATACAACAGTTAGCGATTGTCATAGGGGTCAAATAAACAATGAAGAAACAATATTAATAAAAATCTTAGGACACAAGCAACCAGTTATAGTCATACAGTCCTGAGTGGGAGGAAATGGGTGATAGGAATGATGAGAAAAAACTAGTAGAAATAGAAGTGCAGACTTAGTAAAAAGTTTGATAGTGTTGAGGGAATTATTTGTTTAGCAGAGTGATGGCATTCGGGGGGGAAACTTGTTCTTGTGTCTAGTTGTCTTGGTGTGCAGTGCTCTATAGCAACGGTTTGAAGGTAGGAGTTGAAACAATTTATGTCCAGGATGCGAGGGGTCAGTAAATATTTTCACAGCCCTCTTTTTGACTCGTGCAGTATATAGGTCCTCAGTGGAAGGCAGATTGGCAGCAGTTGTTTTTTCTACAGTTCTGATTATCCTCTGAAGTCTGTGTTGGTTTTGTTGGGTTGCAGAACCAAACCAGACAGTTATAGAGGTGCAGATGACAGACTCAATGTATAAACAGAAGTATATTTTAGAAATGCAGTACTGTTATTTAAGGGCCACTTATTGATGTATCTGAGAACTATTTGGGAAGACGATTGCTGAGATATCTGGCTTCAGATGTGAAGAATTATAAAAGCCAACCTTTATACTATTTATTATTGAAAGAATCTAAACTCCAGGATGTACTCCCCAGGGTTGTCCATTGAACCCGGATGGCTTATCTTTTATTTCTATCTCATGAGCTACCTCTGACCACTCAGCATTTAATTCTCTAATTAGACATCTTTTATTTTGCTTGTTAAGCTGCATGGAAATTACTTTGTTGGAGAAAAAAAATGTACTACTTGGTAGCTAGTATGCCTTGCTTCAGGAAAATTCCAGATTGTTATTTCAGACTCAGCCTTTGAACATAGACTTAGAAGTGAATTCTGTATTAAAGTGTGTTTTCAAATAGGCCTACATAAGATTGTAGTCTTACCTTTCAAATAATTTATACAAAATTGAGGATTTTCTTATTTTTCTATGAAAGCATTCATCTTAAAGGGATACTTTTTCCAGACATAAGAATATGGAGATTATATAGGTGTCTCTTTTGTTGGGAAAAAATACAATCCCTCTAATAATCTGCAGATATTTATTTCATGTGACTTTTGCTGTGAAATAGTACCTGATATGTTTGGAGAGCCCATCATATTTTTCTTATTCAACATTTCATGATATGATAGAACTTCTGAGATGATGTATATGAAGAGAACTAAGTTAGCAGTTCAGTGTGGAAACAACACTGGATCTTTGAGCATAGTTGGTGGCGGTGGTGTTTTTTGCTGCATTGTCTGGTATAATTAAAATGTATTTATTATTACATAGAATGCTAATAAATTAGCAGCATGTTCAGTACTATCATAAAATACATGACGTCAGCCAAGCCTGTCAGGCAGAATGTTTTACACACAAACTTTAATACCCATATTTCCAAACATTTGCTGTGTCTTAAAAGTTATTCATTTCTTAACTACAGTACTTTTTACCTGTAACCGTACTGTTTTAAAATAAAAGATGAATCTTTCATGAGCTGAATTCTAATTAGATGTAAGATTACATATCAGGAATTTGATAGCAGTACTATAAATTTCTACATTACAAATTATCATTGGAAAGATAGAGAAGAAATTTTACTTAGTAAACTACAGTGCAAAATAAGTTTCATTAGAGAGTACTAGACTTAGTAGCTTTCTTCTTGAATTAAGAATTTTGTATGTTAACAGTGAGATGACATGTCAAATAGTCTAATTGGTAAATGTCACATTTTTCCTATTTGCAGATATGAGATGGGTTTTTTAAATCTATAAATTGAACTCAACTCTTGGTTACCTGATAAAATAATGCCTCCAGGGTTGTAAATCCCCAACAGATGGCAATACAGGTAATCCTCGACTTACAACGGTGATTGCCCAAAGCTACAAGGGCATTGAAAACAGTGAGGTCCATTGCAGCATCCCCCTAGTCTAAAGTGACCAGATTTTAGCATTGGCAAAGAGGGACACCATTGAGCCGGGAGGGGGGGGGGGGTGTTTGGCAAAAAAAATAATGCAAAATTTTTTTCTCTTTCTTTTTCTCTCTCTCTCTTCCTCCCTTTCTCTCTATTTCTCTTGCCTTCCTTCCTGCCCTCCCTTCTCTCTTTTTCTTCCTCACTCTCTCTTTCTCTCTCTCCCTCCTTCCCTCCCCCTCTCTCTTTCTCTCTTCCTCCCCCCCTTTCTATTTATCTTTGCCTCTCTCCCTTCCTTCCTTTCTTTCTTCCTTCCTTTCCTTCTCTTTCTCTCTTCCTTCTTCTTTTCTCTTTCTTTTTCTCTTTTTCTCTTTTTCTCTCTTCCTCCTTTTATCTCTATTTCTCTCCCTCCCCCTCTCTTTTTTCTCTCCCTCTCTCTCTTTTCTCTCTCTTTGTCCCTCTCTAGTTCTATTTCTTTGTCTCTCTCTCTCTCTCTCTCTCTCCCTCCTTCCCTCACTCTTTCTTCCTCACTCTTCCTTCCTTTTCTCCCCTCCCTCCTCTTTCTCCATAAGGGCCTTCCCCTCCATGAACCCAGCCCCCTCCCCAGTGCTCAGTAGGTGCTCCAGCTCTTGGAAGAGAGATGCAAAGGCAGCATGGTCCGCCCCCCCTTCGGGCCAGGCCCTTCAGTAGGAGGCTCCTTCCAAGCGCCCCAGCTCCCCCTCCACCTGCTCCTTCAGCCAAACGGGGGCTCTGAGGGCAGGGGGCAAATGGGGGGGACAAGGGGAGGATCCTGCCTTAGGATGCCCCCAAGCGCATTCAGGCGGGCTCTGCCAGCTGAGGAAAAGTAATGCTATGCTTCCCCCTCGGTGGATCATGAGACGCCTGGATGGATTACTCGCACCCGGAGAGAAGCACCCGGATGTCGCCCTTGGGCTGTCCGCTGCCTCCAGAAGCGCCAAGGCAACTGAAGCTTTGCCCAGCACCACCGCCTCGCCTCAGCAAGTGCGCGCCTCACCCACCCCCGCCACGGCGCCCCTTGACCTCGGTGGGCCCTCTCAGTCTTTCTTCCTACCCACAGAGACCCCCAGCCAAGCTGGGTTAGGGGCAGGGAAGGCGAGGCAGTCATAATGAGGTGCTGCAGTCTGATGCATGCATCTGTGCTATGGAGTGTTTGGGCAGGTGATTGCTGCTGAGTACAAGATGATGTGGGATTTATGGGAAATTGGTCAGTTCTTGTCCGTCTGTTGGTAACACTGACAGTGTATTTAGCAAGAAGATAAACAGCAGCCAGTTGCAATGCACTCTGTGTATTGAATGTACCATATTTTTTTAATAAAACGCACCGGTGTATAAGACACATCAGAGTTTTTGGGAGGAAAATTGGGGGGGGGGGACAACACCTACCAGTTATTACTACTATCCTTAGTCCGGTCAGCTTCAGCGCAATATTTTATCCCCAGGTTAGATGAAAAAAACATTTTTCAGAGGGAGTAGCATTGAAAAAACCTGCAAGTGGTAAGAGCCGTTAGCACCTTGTTAGGGCTGGGGGGGAAAAGTTTTGGAAAAAACTACATACAGAGTAAAAGATGCACCCCAATGTTCAGTCTCTTTTGGGGAGTGGGGAGAGGGAGGTGCGTTTTATAATTCAAAAAATACAGTAACTATATTACTGAAGAATTGATTATAGAATTACGACAAAATTTCAGAGAAAAGCTATTCCTCCCTTCTTTTCATTTTAAAGTAATTCATTTCATTGTGGACTGTTTCTACAAAATCTTAAATTTTTGAAAGGCAACCCAGAGACATGTGAAGTGAAATCTGTGGAACAATAAACCGAATCCATTATGCTAATCATACATTTGCACACATTTTATTTTACCATAGTTTATAAATGTTTGCAAAAACAGCCATCTTCTTTATAATGCTCTGAACACTTAAATAAAAGTTAGTCAAATCAGCTGCAGGATAAATGAGTTTTCCAGACATTTTCACTTTCTGCCAAGATATAATGTACATAAACATAATTTATTTTCCTCCTTAAATTGTGCCTTTGAAGGTTTTTAAAATGATCTAATACAGTCCAATATTTCAGGGATTGTAATTCTAAATAGCGTGAGTTAAGCTTTTCCTTTAGAGTTATAAGAGTTGGAAAGAGGTATTTAAGCCACTTCTCTTTAGAGAGAATGGAAGAGTGAAATTGAAGAAGGAAAAAACTAGGAGAAGTTAACTCTCATTATAGCCTTCTGAATATTGAAGTGCTATTTTTGCTTATGTTATGCTTTCATTCCTAAATTGGGGGATATTGAGTAGGCACTCATTTTAGTCCTAGTATTCTTAGAATGATTCATTTTCATATTCACTGTGATAAAGTTACTTCTACCATAAGAAAGGCTAGGAAAAGAATTTACAGACCTTAAATGCAAATGGTGGTGATTGCAGTACTTTTAAATTTGTAGCTATTGTGGTTAAGCTCACTAAAGAAAGAAAATAAGGTGTCTGAATTATTTAAAAAAGAATACAGGACTGTACATATCAAACACTTAAAATATAAATGAAAAAAATACAACAGAAAAAATAAAATGTAGTCCCAATATATTCTTTTTTTTAAGTTGCTATATTTTGTCGAAACAAGTCCCATATTTCATTATACTTATCCATACAAAGCCTACATTATAGACAATCCGCTCATAAGTAGTGAGAATCTTCAATCCATTGAGTAAATAGGCCATACATTCATATTTCCAATGTTGTAGTATTAGTCTTAGTTATAATAAGGGGATGGAGAATCCTCTTACTATTGATTTGATTTGATTTGATTTGATTTGATTTGACTTCTATGCCGCCCAATCCCATAGGGACTCAGGGCGGCTATTCGTATTAAGAGAATACTAGTCCATTACATTCTCTTAATAAATGTAATAAGTCATTGTAAAACATATGTTTTAAAGAAGCATTGTCTTTATTATATCTCCAGCAGAATGGTGTCCTGGACAGTCCTTTTCTGTACAGACGTAATGGGTCCAATAAATTCTAAATATTATCTTTTGTAGTATATTTCATAGTTAAAGATCCAATGACACTCTTGCTATAGAAGTTAAGACACTCATTTTCTAGGCAATATAAGAACCTCTTAACTCTTTATGCCACTCAGCCCTTAACGTTTGCATACCAAATTGATTGATAGAGAACAAATATCTGTAAAAACTAGTCCTTAACTTATGACTGATTACATAAAAGAACATTCTTTTATGTAATCAGTGATATTATATGTATTTTTGTGTTTTGTTTCCTTTGATTTTTTTTTTTTTTGGCTGTTATTTTAATAGCAACAAAAAAAATTAAAGTCTGAATTATTTCTTCTGGAATGATAGAATTTGTCTGCAAAAAATTTGGATCAGCAAGATTACTGATATTTTAAAATAGACCCAACTCTGTTTTATCGCTTCAAATGTCTAATTCAAGCATTCCTATATAATACATAGCACACGCATAATGTTTCTTTTGTGCTGGAACTTTCTGTTTCCTGTTCAGGTTGCCCTGGTGAAAATGGCTGAATATGCTAGAAGGTGGCAGTGCCAAAAATGTATGTTTATAATTTTATACATAGGTTACAATGTATACAACCACAGGCAGCAAACAAGACATAAAGCCAAAACAAAATCATAACAACCAAAGACAAACAAAACACAAACATTCTATGGTCTAAAAATATTCCACTTCTAATCATAGGATTAGAATTAAATAAACCCAATAATTAACCTCCCAAGCTTAAAGTCGGAGAGAACATGGATATCTACAGGAAAAGTTAAAACATTCCTTGAAAAGACCATTTGGTCCCTTTAATAGTTGAATAGTTACACTGCTTTAATTGTAGTGCCATTTTTAAAATTGGTTTTGTCTATTTGACAAAGACAGCAGTGTTTTTTGTATATTATTGTATTTTATTATTGCTGCAAAACTAATTTTAAAAAGCTGAAAATGAAATGAAATAAATAATTCACTTGAAATATAAATGTTTTTGATGTTTTGAGTACATGTGTAGATGAGGTTAGGAAATCAACAATAAATAAACTATCCTTCAGTTCTGTACAGGTTTTCAAACTTCTATGTCACATAGGCATTGCTTAGGTCCTGGTCTATTATCAGTGGTGTGTCTACATATTTTCAGTCAGAACAATATGAAAGGAAGGAAAGGAGTTCCTGTGGATTTTTACTCTGTAGTCATTGTCAACCATAGGGGGTGCAGTGCTCATCACTAATTGATATGAGCCAGCTTTGTCTGAAGACGTTTCTGTGGTCATGTAGCCAGCACGGTGTCATGAAGGACTGCACAAATCCCAGCGACCAGTTAGGTCCCACAGAGTTGGCCTTCTCCGGGTCCCGTCAACTAAACAATGTCGTTTGGCGGGACCCAGGGGAAGAGCCTTCTCTGTGGCAGCCCCGACCCTTTGGAACCAACTCCCCCCAGATATCAGAGTTGCCCCCACCCTCCTAGCCTTTCGTAAGCTCCTTAAAACCCACCTCTGTCGTCAGGCATGGGGGAATTGACATGTTCCTTCCCCCTAGGCTTATAAAATTTATGCATGGTACGCTAGTGTGTATGATTGGTTTTAACTTGTGGGGTTTTTTAAATTGTAATTTAAATATTGGATTTGTCTTACATTGTATTGCTATTGCTGTGAGCCGCCCCGAGTCTGCGGAGAGGGGCGGCATACAAATCTGATTAAACTTAAACTTTTTCCTCCCACTAACGTGGTACCTATTTATCTACTCACATTTGTTTGCTTTCAAACTGCTAGGTGGGCAGGAACTAGGTGAAGATATATGTTTATACTGTTGTCCAACACCTAAGTCTGTACTGACAAGCCCAGCATCAACTCTTGAGCCATTGCAATGCCAGCCCAGATTCCTTCATTTTTATTACTATTACAATAGGACTCTTGCTGCAGAGTCAGGGTTAAAACTTTGTTTTAAGAAACTGCCAAATCAAAAAGAACCTTATCCTTCAAGAGTTACCTTAATTATGTGGGCCACACTGTGACATTATCCCAGTTTCCCAAATAAGCCTATGAAAGTTTAAGAGTAAGCAATTGTATTATTTTTCCTAATCCTTTATGAAAGATAATATTCCTTTTTCTCTCAATTCATTTATTTTCAACTATACAAAGATTAATTTTTGGTAGAGGACTTTTACTCAACACAGGCAACTAAGCAGACATAAAAACAGTGTCTAATGGTTTTCAGATATTTTATGTATTCTTGGTTTACTATTAAAAGTTGCATTCTTGCAGCTCAGTCATTCCCACTCAAATGGCAATAATTTCATTCATTCATTTGTTCATTCATTCAGTCATTCAAGAGGCCAACCATCTCAGTAAATGACTTTAAGCTGCTTGCAATTCAAAATAATATAAGTAAAAATACAAACCATTTTAAGACTGTAAAACATTGCTGAACAAACTACAGAAGCGTATGATGGTCTGTTTACTAAGATGTATGAAAAAGGAAATTCCCTACTGGAAAAACAAACTCAGAAGGCTTCATGGTTTGGTAAAAAGAAACCAGAGATCCCAACTGACAGAACCTTCTATGTTTGTTTACCCATTTTTAAGGGGGAGGAAGAATTAATTCATAGTAAGCCAAAAAATTTCATAGTTTTGGCACATGGGGAGATACAAAATGTAGTTTCCTATAGCTTTTCAACAGCATCCATATTTTCCTTAGGAGAATTTCTAAAATGTGTTTTGCATTTTGTGCATTATTGCTTTCTAAAGAATAATGTAGCTGTCATTTTCTTCTTCTTCATTTTAATAGATTGCTGAAGCTGGAAAAGAATCCTTGCCTTCTTGGTTGCACTGGGAACCTGAGAGCAGAACCTTGGAAGGTCTCCCACTTGAAACAGATAAAGGCATTCATTATATCTCAGTGACTGCAGTGCATCTGGTATCTAATGGAAGCTATGTGCCCCAAACCACCAATGTCTTTTCCATCGAAGTTCATCCTGAAGATCATAATGAACCTCAGTCGGTACGGGTGGCTTTACAAGATGTGAATGAAGCAACACCATTTGTGTGTAGCGCTGAGGAACCAGTCACCATCTTGACTGTAATTTTGGATGCTGACTTAACAAAAATGACACCAAAGCAGAGGATTGAACTTTTGAACAGAATGAAAACCTTCTCAGAAGTGGAGCTTTATAACATGAAATTAGTTCCTGTTGTAAATAATAGACTCTTTGACATGTCAGCCTTCATGGCTGGACCAGGGAATGCTAAGAAGGTGGTAGAAAATGGAGCCTTGCTATCATGGAAACTGGGTTGTTCGCTGAGCCAAAGCAGTGTTCCCAACATAAGTAACGTTGAGTCTCCAGCAAAGGAAGGAACAATGTCTGCTCATCTTGGTTACCCTGTGGTTGGTTGGCACATTGCAAACAAAAAACCTAATCTTCCAAAGAGAATAAGACGGCAGATTAATGCTACACCAACACCTGTGACTGCTGTTGGACCCCCAACATCTGCCCCCCAAGAACCACCAATTAGAATTGTTCCAACACCAACATCTCCCGCCATTGCACCGCCTACCGAAACGACAGCGCCTCCGGTAAGAGAGCCTGTGCCATTGCCTAAGAAACCCACAGCTACTATTAGAACAAGAGGTGCTATTGTTCAGACACCCACTCTTGCCCCAGTTCCGCCAACCAGAACAGAAGGAGGTACTGTTACTTCTGGCCAGATTCGACCAACAATGCCTGGGCCGTTAGAACCTACTGCTGTTGTTACACCTCCCACGACAAAGAAACCAAAAGGTACAACTCCAAAAGTATCAACACCCTCAACAACTGATACAGGAACAACACGAAGACCAAGACCTTCAAAAACTCCTCGACCTTCAAAGCCTCCTCGGACTACTAAGCCAACCCTCATTGAAAAAACAGTTTCACCAAAAACTCGTGTTCGAACTACTGCCGCTGGAATTCCCCGTGTGCCCAATGATCCACCGGTATTGAAAAATCATATTGACAGGGTAGATGCATGGGTAGGCACATACTTTGAGCTCAAAATACCTTCCGACACTTTCTATGACAAAGAAGACACTACCACTGATAAACTACAACTGACTATGAAACTAGAAAATGAGAAAGTGCTGGAGGAAAGCTCCTGGGTGCAGTTCAATAGCACTAGTCAACTAATGTACGGATTACCTAATCACACCCATGAAGGCAGACATGAGTTTTTTATGCATGCTACAGACAAAGGTGGCCTTTCAGCCGTGGATGCTTTTGAAATATTTGTCCACACTCTTGAAGATGAGGAGATACCTCCAGTTAAATTTAAGGCCAGATTCCATGGAGACCATAATACAGTCGCCAATGACATTAATAAAAAAATTATGTTGGTAAAGAAGTTGGCTTTTGCTCTTGGTGATAGAAACAGTAGTACTATTACCATAGAGAATATTGGTAAAGGTTCAATTTTAGTTGAATGGACAAATAATACTCTGCCTTTGGATCCATGCCCCAAAGAAAAGATTCTCATCTTGAGTAGAAAAATTTCTGACGATTCTGGAGTTCCAAGCACAGTTTTTTCAAATACCCTAGAACCAGAATTTAAGCCCATCAATATTTCTGTAGTTGGTGCCGGTAGCTGCAAACACATTCAGTTCATTCCTGTGACTAAAGAGGGGTTCCCTACAACTGTACGTCCCACAGAAATAGTTGCACGAGATCCGGAAAAGACAAGCGAAGACGATGTTTACCTGCACACCGTAATTCCTGCAGTGGTGGTGGCAGCCATTTTGCTTATAGCTGGCATTATTGCTATGATTTGTTATCGCAAAAAGAGGAAAGGCAAACTCACTATAGAAGACCAGGCCACCTTTATCAAGAAAGGAGTGCCAATAATCTTTGCAGATGAGCTGGATGACTCCAAACCTCCTCCTTCCTCTAGCATGCCACTGATTCTGCAGGAAGAAAAGGCTCCTCTCCCTCCCCCTGAGTACCCAAATCAAAATGTGCCAGAAACAACTCCCTTGAACCAGGACGTCATAGGAGAATATACACCTTTGCGGGATGAAGACCCTAATGCCCCTCCCTACCAGCCTCCCCCTCCTTTCACAACACCCATGGAAGGTAAAGGTTCCCGCCCGAAGAACATGACCCCGTACAGGTCTCCACCTCCCTATGTCCCTCCTTAATGAACCAGAGACACCCACGGAGACACGGAGCCTTTAGTTCCACACCAGTGTTATCTACCGGGATCAGTGGCCTGCAGATCTGTTGCCAACTAGAAAACCAACATTCAGCATCTCAAACATTGCCCGATCCCAGCAGGCCCCTCTCCGTGTGCATTTGCAAAACCAGAGTGCTTGTGGAACTTTTGGAACACTGATTTTATTTTTGCCTAACAGCTTATGTTTTGTTTATTCATAGAAGAAGAAGAAGAAAAACTCTTCTTGGCTCAAAATATTTCTGACAGCAGGCGTCTCAAAGCATTTTGTGCAAAGGGAGACTGGACATGCAGGCAGCACTAGGGGTGGCACACTGGGTCGGTCTCTGCTGTTTGCCTTTAAAACTAACTGTACTGTCTTTTCTATTCACGTGTGTCTAGCTACAGGGCATAACATGAAACACAGCCTAAGAGTTAAATTCAGAGGACTTTGTGAAATCAATATTAAGTTTTTACACTTAATTACTGTTACTGAAACATATCTGTATAGATTTGGGAAAGGAGGGGGGAAGTGCTTTACTACAAATAAGCTCAAAGGGTGTTTCCAATGCCAATCAGGCGGAGGAACCATCTTTTTTTATCAAAGGAATCCTATTTTTTCACATACTATACAGTTCAATCGTCACCTGGGGTCCTTTCTGCAAACTGTAGCGCTCTTGTTTCTCTAGCCTGCTGTTGCTTGACAGATGGCACAAATATCTTTTAACAATGGAGTCTGAAGTACCTTTGCCATTATCAAAAGCAGAATTAATGGAGTAATGTTGCTGCCTCTTGGAAAGTGGAGGCCCAACAGTGGTATCGGTAGACTGCAAACGGTCATGGTGCTGCACTGAGATTTTTCCATCTGGAAGGCATACTTTGGCTTTTGAAACACTCTTGAGATATTTTGGTGAAGATGCAATATTTTTACGGAGTGTAATGCGGTTTCCTTATATGAACTCCTCCTCCTGGGCCCACAGTATTGGAACAACCCCCTGTCCGTCCCCGTCTGTCCCCCACCGTTCTGGTTGCCCCAGCTCACTCCCTCGCTGTTTTCTATTGCATACAGATGCAGTAGAACCAGCCTGTCGTATGGCAAAAGTAACAACAGATGCCAGAAGCAGTTCTTAATAAACATCAATGAATTCTCAGCTCTAATTTTTTTACTAAATTTTTGATACAGCGTCAAATTTTATTAATTATAAAAAAAATAATTAATAGTGGTAATGCTGCCAGCAGTTTGTATGAGCTTAGCTTCTTAGTATCAATTCACTGGGTCTGATGCTATGCTCATGTTACTTTTTTTTTTTTTAGGCTTTTTTCTTCTGGTCTTTCATAGTCATTGTTTTAAATATTAGAGCCATGTCTCAGTTTCTTGCCTTTTTAAAAACAACAACAACTGAACTTCCTCCTGGGAAGTTGGAACTACTCCCAGGGTTGCTCCCAGCTTTTTTTTTTCTTTAGACAAAATAATTTTACGCATGGATTTTTAATTTTTCCTTGTCCTTTGAGACTATTTTGGGTAGAGGGAGGAAAAACCTTTTGCAATAATGAGTCCATCCCCTGGCTGGGGGCTGGGCAGCCTCTGGCTGACTTTGCACACAAAGCAGACACTTCTAAGCCATATTGACTGTTTTGCAAAGTATTTTTGTGTGCTGACATGGCCAGTTTAACATGCTAGTGGATGAATGGCTAAAATGACCTTCACCTCTGAACTTGTTACGGTGGTAATTTTTCATCAAATCTCTTTTGAAATATGCGAACGGAATTTAAAACCTGAAAGCAAATGTTAATTTTGCTCTCCCCCATAGCCCTGTGCCCCCACTCCGAGAGGGCTAGAAGGATATGTGTTGAAGTGAGGGTAACAGTATAGATTTGCCCTAGGAAGTTTCTTTATGCCCCCCCCCCTCCCGGCCGCCCCCAATTCCTGATGCTTGAACATTGTCCTGTGCTTGCTATAAAGTGAAGACAGGCTCTGGGACACTTTTCCCCACCCAAAAGAGGTCAAGGACGATCCTTAAGTGGCATCAGGTAAGGCACAGTGCATTTGGGCAGATGCACTCTGGAAGTGAGTTAGCAAGCTGCTCTTCCCCGCTCCCCGAGGTACCAGTTTGATGCCAACCTCTTTACTGGCTGGCCCACATTTCAAGACGTCCCCCACGTTATCAACACACACAGCCTTCTAAGCCTAAATGCTGCAAGCTTGAAGGGCCTTCCAAACAGTGCCGTTGTCCCTAGCAACTGATACCACTTTATTACTGGTCATGCGCAAGCGCAAACAATTTCAGGCCTGGGCCTACCTGTCACCATAGAAACCGGAGGTGAAGGGGCAGTGAACAGAATAATAACAATGGCATTCTCATCAGCTGGTTTCCCCTAAGCACCAGTGCTGTTTGTTTATGCCACTAGACACTGTAATGGTGGGAGAAAATCTTGTATTAAAAAGTGTTCACCAACCACTGATGTGTTTTTATGTCCTTATATAATTATTTTAAAATGTGTTTTCTGCATTATGTAAAGAAACATATCAACTAAATAAACCAGTGTACTTTACTATAAACTCAGAAGTTATAGAGCTCTTCCATTGCACTCACAGGATTCTCAGCACACACTAGTTGAAAAACATCCCATAGAGCAGAATCAGCCCAGATTGTTTGTGTTGCACAGGGATGGCTGTGAGAGAATGTTGTGGTATTCTGTAAGGAATTCCAGGTATTTTTAGTGTTGATTTCAAAAGCCTTCCCAAAGGTGGGGCTGGGTGAGACTGGGAATTTCAGCCAACACACCTAGTTGCCATGAGATGGGGAATAGCTTTAAAAAGTTTGCAGCTGCCTTAAATCTTCCACCAGCGAGTGCAGGAAATTTAAGGATCAAAAGTGATAATGAAAACACAATAACAAAACTTCAAATTATATTAAGGAAAATAAGGATTCTTCAGACACAATTGTAAATCATATAACATAGAATCATAGGGTTAGATAAGATCTTGGAAGAAACAATGTAAAGGAATTTTTTTTAAAAAATAGAGGCCATGAA
Organism: Erythrolamprus reginae; assembly: GCF_031021105.1. Classification (NCBI taxonomy): domain Eukaryota; kingdom Metazoa; phylum Chordata; class Lepidosauria; order Squamata; family Dipsadidae; genus Erythrolamprus; species Erythrolamprus reginae. The sequence goes on along the minus strand of NC_091951.1, from coordinate 98,088,758 downwards.
CTTATTTTCATTCTGCCTGCTCCCTTCCACCAGTGAGAGTCCTAAAGTTTCCATGCTATTCTTTAAATTAAATTCTCCGTTAAGGAGCTGCCACATTTCTGGAATATTTCTGGAATATTTTCTGAATGGTTGGGATTCTTAGGCTGGAATTCCCCATGTTAATTTCAAACATATGATGATGATGATGATAATTGTTTTTTTATTATTATTATTATTATTATTATTATTATTATTATTATTAATTATTAATTATTATTATTATGCACTGGCTATGAAAATGCTCCACAAGCATGATTCATCCTAACATTCTGAAGTAACCTCAAGGACCTATTTTAAAGGTGAAAAGTATTAGCATTACTAAAACTTCATTTTTAACATTTTGAAATTTCCCAACCAGTCGCAATCCCTTGCTCCCTCCCACCCAGTAGCAGTCACTTGCATGGGGGGTGGGGTGAGGAAAGGGGAGGTAGATTTCTGGTGTTCTCTGCCACTTTCTCACAAGAAATTCAACAGGGATGCCAGCAGGAAATTGATTCTGCTCCCATTGCTCCCTCCCCCCACTGCCCTTGGTCATTTTCTTTCTCTGCTCAGGTAAGGAAATATCTCTAAGAATAACCCAACAACCAAGGACTATGAATCCTATTGTTCTCTAGCTTTCTTCAAACATCAGTTCTACCATTGTTATGGTGTGAGATTCCTCAACCAGCAAGAACAGATTGGGGAGGGAGAATAGGAGCCCGTGAAATCATTCCTCTCTAGCAACCACTGGAGATAATTTAGATTCAGTGAGAACAATTTATCAATGAAAATTATATTCACTTTGCTACATTGACTATTTAGTGAAAGTTGCTGGTCCTTTCAAAAGCTGTATCTCTTTACTGCAGAGTAGGCTGTTTTTAATAGATCCATTGTAATCTCACTTTCATTAGCAGAAGAGTGTGCTTTTCCTCTGTGACTAGAAGAAAGTTTTGTTGTTCGTTTGGAGATTGTAGGTCAGAGGGATGACAGATGATAAAACTGAACTTCTTGACCATACTTTATGACAATGATGGTGAACCTATGGCACGCGTGCCTAGCTGGCACACATAGCCATAGATGCTGGCATGCAAACCGTTGCCCTAGCTCAACTCCAGAGGGCATGTGTTGAAGTCCAGCTAATTTTCAGCTCACACAGAGTATCTGGGAGGACATCTTCAGCTTACAGAGGGCCTCCCTGGGGGCAGAAGAGGGCGTTTTCACCCTCCCCAGGCTCAAGGGAAGCCTCTGGAGCCTGTAGAGGGTGAAAAATGTAGGCCCAGTGGGGCCATTTCTGGCCTCCAGGGGACCTTCAGGAGGAGCCGAGGGAAGCCATTTTCGCCCTGCTCAGGCATTGAATTATGGGTGTGGGCATTTGTGCATGCACAATAGCACACGGACGGCCCCTGAATAAAAAAAGGTTCACCATCTCTGTTTTATGATAATGTCTTCACTGGTTTCAGACTTAATATTTTCTTAAACTAGTTATGCATTTAGATTAATTCTATGCTGTAATACTTTTACATAAGCTTCAAAATTGATAAATACCTAATTGGGGGATAATCCTATATGCATTCATAATTCATGTATTTGTATTTGCTTTAGTCAGGAAGACTAAATTCATATTAACATTCATTCTGTATCCCTAAGGCACAATTCTTTGCTTACTTAGCACACCAGAAGCCCTATTTAATGCAGGCAAAGTAATTTCTAAGTAAATAGAAATATGATTACACCTTGTATTTATCTCACTTTTAAAGGAGTAAGAATATATTTCATATTCTTTGTGAACTGTTGTTTTCCCGCATATAAGGCAAGAAGTTCTCAAGTTTAAAACCATTCATTTAGTAAACAAACAACACAAAAGCACCAAAAAAGTGACTTTAAAAAGCACTCATATTTTTCCATACTGCAGCATCCCCATGGTCACCTGATCAGAATTCAAATGCTTGGCAACTGGCATGTATTTATGGCAGTTGAAGAATCCCAGGGTCACATAATCAACTTTTGCAACTTTCTGACAAGCAAAGTCAATGGGGAAGCCAGATTCATTTAACAACCATATTAACAACTGCAATGACACCACTATGGCAAGAAAAATGTAAAATGTGGCAAAATTCACTTAACTGTCTTGCTTAGCAATGGACATTTTAGGCTCAATTCTGGTCATAAGTAGAGGTCTGCTTATATTGTGACAAAGCTTGACAGGGCTTCCAGCTGTTTAATTGAAAAGTTCCTGCAGATATATCCAAATATGGGTAGACATAGATGGTCCAAATCATGTACGCAGGTTATCTTTTAATGGAATATGTTGGCTTTGCACAATAATCTAAATTCTTTCTGAACTATTTCATTTTAAAAGCAATAATATTCAGCATTAATACCCCATTAGCCAGGAACTCAAAATAATATTTTGAGAGGCGCGGGAAAAGGTAGATAAAATAATTGACTTGAAATTCTCAAACTAGTAATATCCCAGGATCTGTCATTGGGGCATCCTACCATCTTCCCTATATGTCTGACAGTGCCTATGTAAACCTCTTGGCCAAAGAATGGGAATAATGCACTATAATCCAATTAATAGAAAAAGAAAATTTAAATTTATTTATCTAAAACTTCTTCCAAAAATTAGAATTGTATTGGAGGTTTTTTTACATCCAACTGACCACCTCTGCAACATTCAATTTTTCAACTGAGTTTTGCATTCAGTATAATGGAAACTAACAATCTAATAATATAGTTTATGGTTGCCCCTTCATGAAACTAAATTGTGCAGAATGAACAACTGACAACAATTTTACTATCAAAACTTTAACATCTAATAAAAAAATGATAGTTTGTACAATCATCAGAAATTTTACCCATCTTAAAAATCTTGGTGATACAAGAAAGGAAGACAGAATAGCATAATTATAAATCTCCAACAATCAATATGCACCATTTACTACTCAAAAGGATAATAATCAGCATTGCAAGCCTTTTCCATTTTTATGTACTTAATTATTATTCCGGATAGAATAAAAGAACAGCTGAATAAAGAATATGATAGTGTGTTATCTTCAGGGAAATTGTATTTTTAAAAGAATTAATTTCTCAGTAACTTTTAAAACTAGTTGAGAATAGAAGATATACAGTACATCTTTAAATTTTTGCTTAGTTGCAGTGGTTTCAATCAAGCAGCAATTATCCTTTTTCCTCTTTCTCTTGCTCAAAGACAGTTGCTTTATAAGATTCAGTGAATATTTTATTTCAACTGCCTCTAATAGAGTATTAACTAATAATGTAGCAACAGAAGAAATTTAAATAATTCGCATATGCATGTGAGTGTGTGTGTATAAATACATCATACATACATCATACATACACGTTCAAAAGTTTCTTAACTATGTTTTCAAAATTTATCCATGAAATATAGACAATAATCCAATCCTTAAAAGTATCCCAAACTATCTTTAATCCTGCCGAGCATGTTCTTGTATATTTTAATGCAAACTAATATTTAAAATCTTATTTTACCTATCTAATGTCAATCTTCTATTAATTATAAATTTTATTTTATTAATTGGATTTCTAGGCCGCCCTTCTCCAAAGACTCTGAAGATGGTAGAAAATTAACTACCATCTTACACTTTCTGGAGCTTGATTGAGTGTTGCAATAAGATTACAATTATCTATTTCATCGAAGATAAGGACAAGTTTTGCTTGTTTTAAAAAATATTTTTAAAATGTATTTTCTTGATTAGCAATCATCCTACACTTAACCAAAATAAGTTCTAACAAATATTTCCCACGTTTTAGAATTAATTTTAGCTAAGCAGTGTTGTGATCCAAAATTTGCTTTAGATCTTCACACACAATTATCTGATCGACTGCCCAACTAAAAATAAGCTCAAAATCTCTATATAAAACATGTAGATGAACATAATTCTAATTAAAATGTTGGTTCTAAAATTATGTGGATTGCAGTCAAACTAAAATATATTAAATATGCGAAGGTTGGTTTACTCTGATATTTCAGAAAGCACTTTGCTGGAAAATGTAGGGACAAATGGTAATTTTACTTAAGGAATCAGTTCTAACTACCTAAATAATAAAATTATTTTGAAATAATAATTAATAATTGGTAATTAGTAATATATGAAACCAGATATGTAGGTCAGCAGGAGGGCTGAGAAAATATCTACAGACCTCTCATATCCTGGACATAAACTGTTTAACTCCTCTTGGGATGCTAGTATAAGGCCTTACATGCCAAACAACTAGACACAGGGACAGTTTTTTCCCTTGTTCCATTACTCCACTGAACACCTAGTTCTTACAATACTATGTTCTAAGTATATTTACCCATGTTGTATGCCTATAGTAGTAGTAGTAGTAACAATAATGAAAATAATGTTCTTCGGGTAATGTACACGAATGCTCGAAGCTTGAGCAACAAGCTCTGTGAGTTAATGGCCATAATATCTAGAGATAATTTGGATCTGGTTGCCATAACTGAGACATGGTTTAAGGATTCTAATGAATGGGAAATATCCATACCAGGATATACACTGTATAGGAAGGATAGAATAGAGAGAAGGGGAGGTGGAGTAGCCATTTATGTTAAAGAAAGTCTAAAAACAATACTAATTCAAAATACATGTAAAGATCTGGAGACCCTCTGGATTTGCATGCAAAATAAAGATGGTTCTGTCATTAGAATTGGGGTGATCTATAGGCCTCCAGGGCAATCTGAGGAACATGACAACAAGATGGTGGATGAGATTACCCTAATGGCAGTAAAGGGAGATATTGTGGTTATGGGTGATTTCAACATGTCTGATGTTGACTGGAATATCCCCAGTGCCCTTACATGCAAAAGTAAGAATATAGTAGAGGCCTTTACAGGAGCAGCTATGGCACAGCTAGTTAAGACACCAACTAGAGGGGAGAATATTCTAGATTTAGTTTTTACAAATGGGAATCGGGTTTCAGAGGTCAAGGTGGGAGAAAATTTAGGTTGCAGTGACCATCTATGTTTGTGGTTTGATGTAAAAACTGATTGTGAGCAATCCTATACTGCAACCAAAGTATTGGATTTCAGAAAAACAAATTTTAATGCAATGGGGGAATATTTAAATAATGAATTAAAGGGGAGGGATAAAATGGCAGGAGCGAGCACCCAGTGGACTGTATTAAAAAAGGCCATCTTAAAAGCCACAAGACTTTATGTAAAGCAAGTAACTAAAGGTAAAAGGAAGAAGAAACCGCTATGGTTTAGCAATGATGTAAGGGCTATAGTCAATGAAAAAAAGGCTGCCTATAGGAGGTATAAAGAGTCTGGAAGTATAGCTGATAGAGAGGTGTATAAAATGAGACAGAAGGAGGCAAAACAGATAATATATGCTGCTAAAGCCTCAAAAGAGGAAGAAATAGCAAAATCTGTAAAGAAGGGGGATAAAACCTTCTTCAGATATATTACTGATAGGAAGAAGAAAAACTGCAGCATCACAAAGCTTAGTACCGGGAATAATACATGCATTGATGGAAATAAGGAGATCGCTGACCATTTCAATAGCTACTTCTGTTCAGTTTTCTCAAAAGACACCTTACAAAATAATACTATAGAGGGATATAGCATTGCTTCCAGCTGTACGGATTCAGCTCCAGTGATCTTAGAAGCCGATGTCTTAGAAGAACTTGAAAGATTAAAGATAAATAAGGCAATGGGTCCAGATGGCATCCACCCCAGAGTTCTTAAAGAACTCAGATCTGTCATTGCTACCCCCCTGACTGATTTGTTTAACCAATCCCTGTTAACAGGAGATGTTCCTGAGGATTGGAGAATGGCCAGTGTTGTGCCTATCCACAAGAAGGGCAGTAGAGAAGAAGCTGGTAACTACAGGCCAGTTAGCTTGACATCAATTGTAGTTAAAATGATGGAGACGCTACTCAAAAAGAGGATAAATCAGCATCTAAAAAACAATAACTTATTGGACCCAAATCAGCATGGCTTTACTGAAGGCAAATCGTGTCAGACTAATCTCATTGAGTTCTTTGACTATGTCACAAAGGTGTTGGATCAAGGTGGTGCCGTGGATATTGCCTATCTGGACTTCAGCAAAGCCTTTGATACGGTTCCACATAAAGAGCTGATAGATAAATTAGTGAAGATTGGAATTAATCCCTGGATAGTTCAGTGGATTTCAAGCTGGCTGAAGCATAGACATCAGAGAGTTATTGTTAATGGCGAGTATTCTGAGCAGAGACAGGTTACAAGCGGTGTGCCACAAGGGTCTGTTCTGGGTCCTATTCTTTTTAATATGTTTGTGAGTGACATAGGAGAAGGTTTGGTAGGGAAGGTTTGCCTATTTGCTGATGACTCTAAAGTGTGCAATAGGGTTGATATTCCTGGAGGGGTCTGTAATATGGTAAATGATTTAGCGTTACTAGATAAATGGTCAAAGCAATGGAAACTGCAGTTTAATGTTTCCAAATGTAAAATAATGCACTTGGGGAAAAGGAATCCTAAATCTGAGTATTGCATTGGCAGTTCTGTGATAGCAAAAACTTCAGAAGAGAAGGATTTAGGGGTAGTGATTTCTGACAGTCTTAAAATGGGTGAGCAGTGTGGTCGGGCGGTAGGAAAGGCAAGCAGGATGCTTGGCTGCATAGCTAGAGGTATAACAAGCAGGAAGAGGGAGATTGTGATCCCCTTATATAGAGCGCTGGTGAGACCACATTTGGAGTACTGTGTTCAGTTCTGGAGACCTCACCTACAAAAAGATATTGACAAAATTGAACGGGTCCAAAGACGGGCTACAAGAATGGTGGAAGGTCTTAAGTATAAAACGTATCAGGAAAGACTTAATGAACTCAATCTGTATAGTCTGGAAGACAGAAGGAAAAGGGGGGACATGATCGAAACATTTAAATATGTTAAAGGGTTAAATAGGGTTCAGGAGGGAAGTGTTTTTAACAGGAAAGTGAACACAAGAACAAGGGGACACAATCTGAAGTTAGTTGGGGGAAAGATCAAAGGCAACATGAGAAAATATTATTTTACTGAAAGAGTAGTAGATCCTTGGAACAAACTTCCAGCAGACGTGGTTGGTAAATCCACAGTAACCGAATTTAAACATGCCTGGGATAAACATATATCCATTGTAAGATAAAATACAGGAAATAGTAAAAGGGCAGACTAGATGGACCTTGGGGTCTTTTTCTGCCGTCAGTCTTCTATGTTTCTATGTTTCTAATAATAATAATAATAATAATAATAATAATAATAATAATAATAATAATGTATTAGATTTGTATGCCGCCCCTCTCCGAAGACACTAAGACTACTTCTCAAAGTAGTACTACTACTAGTAGTAATATCTTTATCTTCTTTACTACCCCCTCATTGGTATTATAAGGATTATTAATGCTCTATCACTTGATGTATACTGAGAGCTTCTGCACCAGAAACAAATTCCTTGTATGTCTAAATACACTTGGCCAAATAAAGTATTCTAATATTTTAATCTTCTAATCTAATCTTCTAATCTGACATAACTAGGGAGACACACAACTCTCAGCAGCTTGAAACAATTTATTAAATAACTTTCATTACAGAAATCACATGGATGGGCCATAAGTATCTTTGGTGTAAAGTGTATGGCACGTGACAAAGTGGTATGAATCATGGCAGAAGCATTTGGCATTCTTTTAACCTTTAAAAAGTAATAAAATGCATATATTTCAGGCTCAGGCATCCTGTCCTTTCATCTAGTTTAGGGCACGAACCTGTCATAATTCGAATTGGTTTTGAAGTACTGCTGGAAACTAAAAGGTGGACACATACCAAGTGCTAGCAAATGTTTCACATATAATCAGTGAGTTTAAGAATACCAGCAAAAGGTTAAGGGACTTCTGGCAAGACATCATTCAAATCATTTGTTTGTATGTAATTCATGATAAATCAGTTTTTACAAATGTCTGTAACATTTAGTTCAATTGGCAGCAGATGGAATTCACACTGGTGTGAATCTTGCTCATTCTTACAGGAATCTGAAAAAATAACCATACAATTAGAACTCAGTTTGAAGTTCAGACTTCAAATTAGAGGTGAAATGCTCCTGGTTCACTCATGTCTTTCAGTCAACACTTTGACAGAACACTTTGTGCATGCACAGAGGGTAAAAGAACTCAAATGGCGGTGTCCGAGCAGGTGGGCGGAGCCTCGCGCTCCCTTCGCGACTGACTATCCAAGGCCTGAAAGTCACGAGCGAACTAGGAGCATTTCAGCCCTACTTCAAATGCTCAGCTACAAATAGAATTAAAAATTTAGGATTTAAAATTTACATTCTTCAAAGTTAAAATTACTTTTTGATTTTAGAACTATTATGCTTCTTTTATTGGTGCTTTGACTAAAATATGAATTTTACTTCCTCATGAATTAATAAATGCTAGCATAGAAATCAATTCACTGTTCTTAGAGGCCTTTCTCCTTTCTAGCATCCTAAATGAAGCAGTTTAGTCAATACCGCAGTGTTTTCCAACCTTGGCAACTTTTAAGATGTGTGCATCTTCAACTCCCAGAATTCCGATATCAACATGCTTAAAGTTGCCACACGTCTTAAAGTTGCCAAGGTTGGAAAACCCTGCAGTACAAATTTTTCTGAAACTACTAGTAATGCTTTTATTATAATTTTAATAAATAATAATAATAATTATTATTATTATTATTATTATTTGTTCTGTCTGGGTCCCTCCAGAAGCAAACACCAACCCAAAAAGAGAAGCCAGACACACAGGTAAAAAGCAAAGGCAGTTTATAGAATTCAAAGCAAACACAGGTAACAGAAAATGTCCTTACAAACAGGAACGTGCTGAAACTTCAAAGATGTTTCACGAAGGCCATGAAGTAAAACAGGATTCTTGCTGTCAAAAACAACGCTGGAGATAACAAACATACGCCTCCCCCAAGTCTTCCAGTCTTCTAGGCCACAAGCCAAGATCAGAGACGCCGAGAAGCAAAGCAGGGTCACAGAACTTCCAGTTGATAACGCTCCACATGGCTTAAAGGGCTTGCCTGCCTTTTAAACCCTGCTGAGGAGAACCACACCCAAACCCAGCTGTTGCCAATTCAGTGATGCCAATACCTTTCTAATTGGTCCGTCTCTGAGCTGCAGGTCGCTGTCTCATGTCAATTATAGCCTGTGCTTCCTCATCCAATGAGGCCAGGCTACTGGCTGGGGAGAGCCCCCCCCCCCGGGCTCTCAGGCTGCTCCCCCTCATCCTCTTCCTGACTTTCCTCTTCCCCGTCTGCCTGGTCCTCCCCCTCCTGGTCACTGTCCTCCTCCGGGCCTGGATCCAGCAGAGACGCAGCCGATCCCTGAGGAGCCTCAGGCTGAATCACAACATTATTTTATTTATTTATTTATTCAATTTTCATGCCGCCCTTCTCCTTAGACTCAGGGCGGTTTACATTATTACTACTGCTACTGCTATCTTTTATTTTTATTTTTGTTTTGAAGTGTTTATGAAAAAAAAGCCAGCTTGATTCCATTGGCCCGCATACTGCATACTTAAGGCCCCATGTAGAAATGGAATTAACTTGCATCAGAGTGTCAGAAAATTGAATCCAGACTAAATTGCAGAAAAAATAGATCCACTGATTGAAATCCTGCTGATTTCAATCACACATGACTAAATCTATTCAGCTCCCTGTGTATTTAAACTTTGTTTTTTTCATTAATACTACACCGATCCTTACGAGAATAACCATAGTTAGAGTATTTTATTTCACTTTTAAAAAGTTGTTTATCAGTTTTCCATTTCTCAAAAATGACTTACTACCGTATGCTCTTGGTGGGGCAGCCCTTGAAAGTGAGTCTGGAAATTGGAAATGACGGAGAGAACAGGGGGGGTAATATTGAAACCGTGCTTCTGGTTACTGACTGCTGAGTCCAATTCAAAACAATCACCATGGCATATAAAATAATGCATGCCTTAGTCTGAAATTAATTTTGGGGCTACTTACTCCAGTCTGCCTCATCCTTTTTCATCATATTTTTCAAGTTCTGCTACTGGCAAATTTAACAGTAACCACAAATTCTGTTTCTGGGTGGGGTGTAGACCATATGTAGGACATTGGGGTTTGAATCTGGCTTCTTCATTACAATTCAAAAATACAATAGGTTGTAACCTGTACATTTTAGAATTCAGAATTGTCAACATCGCTGGTTTTTAATATGAAAACGTTGGACCACACAAAACTTCCAGCAAGTACCAGTCGATCCTTTATTCCTTGAAATAGTCATATTGTGTTCCATTCTAGTAGGGAAATTGCATTTGGATGTCCAGAAAAGTACTCCCCATAAATCCTGTGTTCTTGTTCATTGAAAATGAGCTAACAGGAAAGGGCTCTACAAGTAGTCCTTGACTTACCACAGTTTGTTTAGTGACCATTCAAAATTACACCGGCTCTGATAAAAAGGACTTATGATTGTTTTTCCACACTAACGACAATTGGCCACATGATCAAAATTCAGATACTTGGCAACTGACTCATACTTATTAGATTCGCATTCATAGCGCGCACTACCTCCCCAAGCCTCCTAGATGATGATAGAATTACTAAAGGGCTGCATTCCAGATAAGAATGTTAATGGGAATTTGTCTATTGGACTCAAAAGGAGCAGTTGTTCCACCTTCAGAACCAAGGACAATGTTATGGTAGATGGCCATAAGAGAAGACTCATTCCTCTGAGGAATTGGCACACCTGGGAGTGGCTAATTAGTGAGAGGAGGATAAATCCCCCCCAGCAATTGTCTGTCACTCAGGGGTGGGTTCTTCTTGCCTCCATTCCAGTGCACTGCATGTGCTCGTGATGTTTCGCCCATGTGCTCACTATGCTCACACTCACATGTGTATCTTTGCACGATTTTGCTTCCATGCATGTGCAGAAGCAAAAAAATCTCATGCACACAAGCATCCCCTCTGCTGGAAGCAACCCACCTCTGCTGTGACCACAATATACTTGCCATGCCACTTGTAGAATGTCAATTGTTCAAGGAACCTGTCAGTGTCTTTTGCACCATAATTAAAAGACACACTTCAGTGGTGACTAAATATTTAGAATCCGTGAAGATTCTCAGCACTGGGCCTGAGAAACCAATATGTTTTTATTATTATTATTTATTATTATTTATTGGATTTGTATTCCGCCCCTCTCCGCAGACTCGGGGCGGCTAACAACAATGATAAAAAACAACATGTAACAATCCAATTTAATAAAACAACTAAAAACCCTTATTATAAAAACCAAACATACACACAAACATACCATACATAACTTATAATGGCCTAGGGGAAGGAATATCCTAACTCCCCCATGCCTGGCGACAAAGGTGGGTCTTGAGTAATTTGCAAAAGACAAGGAGGGTGGGGGCCATTCTAATATCTGGGGCGAGTTGATTCCAGAGGGCCGGGGCCGCCACAGAGAAGGCTCTTCCCCTGGGACCCACCAAATGACATTGTTTGGTCGCCGGGACCCGGAGAAGACCAACTCTGTGGGACCTTATCGGCCGCTGGGATTCGTGCGGTAGAAGATGTTCCGGATGTATTCTGGCCCAATGCCATGTAGGGCTTTAAAGGTCATTACCAACACTTTGAATTGTGACCGGAAACCAATCGGCGGCCAGTGCAGGCCGCGGAGTGTTGCAGAAACGTGGGCGAATCTAGGAAGCCCCACGATGGCTCTCGCGACCGCATTCTGCATGATCTGAAGTTTCCGAACACTTTTCAAAGGTAGCCCCATGTAGAGAGCGTTGCAGTAATCGAACATTTTAAATGGTCCCATGTAATTTCCAAGCACAAAATTGTAGCAAGCAAAATCAAGGGGACCTTGATTTGCTTTTTGTTTTGGAGAGGACAAAGTGCAGGAACCCATCGCTTAGTTTTCCTAAGGATTCAATTACCTTGTTTGGGTGCAAAAGGTGCATCAAATGTTTGCAGTTATTTCCAACTGGGAAACATTTGTGTCAATTCTAGGAACATTTCCTTGTTTCTTTTCTCCAAGAAAACATAATTCAAAACAGTAACATCTTGAGGTATTTGGTGGAGTAATTATATTTGTCTGTGCTGACAAATGCGTAGAGTCCTGTAGTACCTTAAATAGATTTGTTGTGGTTTAAGCCTTCAAGGAATATAACACATTTTAGTTAAGCACAATGCATTATGTTTGGTGACCAAAAATAGGTATATTTACTCATGACTGAAAATGAAATGACAAAAACAAGTGGGTGGCTAATTCCAATATATAGTATTGGAGCAATTTGGTATCCCAGGGGTTCCCAATTGGCCTTAAACTTACTATCCTTTATATAAAAATTTCAGAATTCTGCCAGACTTCATACAATAAGTAATTTGAGTTTCCTTCGCTAGAACTCAGCCAGGTTAATATATTCTCAACAATAGGGTTTTTTAAACTGCTGTAGTGAATTTTTTAAAATATTAGAATTGGTCGGCCTTGGGATATTGTTTGATGTAAGGATTGCAATGTGAATGGTCACAGATTATGTTTGGCTCTCAATAGCATTTGGCTCCATGTCCCACGTTCCCCCCCCCCATTATAGAAGACAAGTGCACCTGCAACTGTGGAAAACCCATGAGATGAATTGGGTTGAAACGATATTATTGATAAAATTGAACGGGCCCAAAGACGGGCTACAAAAATGGTGGAAGGTCTTAAGCGTAAAACTTATCAGGTAAGACAATGAACTCAATCTGTATAGTCTGGAGGACAGAAGGAAAAGGGGGGACATGGTCGAAACATTTAAATATGTCAAAGGGTTAAATAAGGTTCAGGAGAGAAGTGTTTTTAATAAGAAAGTGAACACAAGAACAAGGGGACACAATCTGAAGTTAGTTGGAAAGATCAAAAGCAACCTGAGAAAATATTATTTTACTGAAAGAGTAGTAGATGCTCGGAACAAACTTCCAGCAGACGTGGTTGGTAAATCCACAGTAAGTGAATTTAAACATGCCTGGGATAAACATATATCCATCCTAAGATAAAATATAGGAAATAAGGGCAGACTAGATGGACCATGAGGTCTTTTTCTGCCATCAATCTTCTATGTTTCTCTGAAACTCGGACTGGTAAACAGCACCATCGATCTCTCAAAGCATTATTACTCTTGGCCGTACTGGGGCTTGTCTCCTAGGTCCTATCAGGCCAGGCATGTGGCACATTCAAGATTGCTGGCTTGCATCCTTGGGGCAGTTGGACCGGAGAAAGTAGAGGATTGTATCTGTGGTGCTTTGTAGCAAATGTGGACCCATAAAACTGAGCAAGTGGGGAGAAGAGAACCCTAGTGCCTTCAGCAGTTCCGAGTTTGAACCACCCACTACTATTTTTGGCATGTTGCTGCTTGGCTGTACCCTAAGGGAATGAATTGGATTGTTCAGCCAAGCCTTAATCAGACTGCATTCAAAGAGAGGGTGGAAAGAATGAGAAAATGGGCACTTAAGAGCGTTCTGGCATCTCTTTTCAGAGGCTGAATGGCAGGTTTGCATCGGCTCGACTAGCTGCTATCAGCATAACTTCCCATTTTCTGCACCGGGTGGCTGGGCTGTTTTGCTGTCTTGCGAATGTTAGCAGATGCTGATAAGAATCCCCAGCCCCATTTTCAGTGGGGGCTCCCCCCCCCCCCCCCGCTGAAGAAGGGCGAAAACAGGCTTGGGAAAGCCAGGCTCTGCCTCCGAGAGCCCTTGTTGTTGCTTTCACTCCCCATCTCGGCTTGGCAGGCTTACAAACATTTGTAAAGCCCATCCCATCTATTTTCAGCCTTGCCAGGAGGGGAGAAGGAAAAAGTTCTGTAAAAGGCCTCCCCTATTTATGGCTCCCTCTCTTGCAGGAAATTTGTTACCATCCTTGAGCACAGCCCCTCCCATATTTCCAGCCAGCTACATTTAAAGAGAAACTTATTTAGAAACCTAATTGAAGACTTATTTCATCCCAGAGACTCAACAGCACAAACGGTTGGGAATAAACAAGCAATTTTTAGCATGGGTGGGTGGAGCGAATGTTATATTTTGCAAACGAACTGCAGCCTTGGAGGGCTTGCTGTAATTCAAGGGCAAAGCAGGACATTTTGAAGGCTGCTGCTTATCTGCAGTCACACTAGAGCGGAGAGCTCCCCGTCGAATTTTTTGAGGCTACGCTCCTAGGAAGTTCCGGCAGTTGGCCTAAGAAGGTTACTTATGAATCGCTCTGTGATTTCAGAGACGCCCTTGAGCCTTTCCTGTAATCTGTGGATGCTTTCGTTTGCTCTCCTGCAGGATCTGCCGTTGTGTGTTTGTCCCTCCCAAACTCTTTCTCTACAGTTGATAATGGCTTCTACTGAGCTTGATGTGATTCCTTAAAATGTTGGAAGAGTAATCAGTTTACTGTCTACAACACCCACACCCCCTGTGTGTGTATGTGTGTGTTTATGCATGCTTGTGTGTGTGCCTCTGTTTCTCTCTCTCTCTGTCTGTTTCCCTATATCTGTCTCTCTCTCTCTCTGTCTGTCTCTGTCTGTCTGTCTACCTATATATCTATTTTTTATCTATCTATCAATCTATCTATCTCTCATCTATCCATCCATCCATCTATCATCTATCCATCCATCCATCCATCCATCCATCCATCCATCCATCCATCCATCCATCTATCTATCTATCTATCTATCTATCTATCTATCTATCATCTATCTCTGTCTCTATCTCGGGTTGGTTTTTAAGATCTGTCTTTCCTGGATTTATTTATTATTTATGAATTGGACTTTTATACCACCCCTCTCCGAGGATTCGGGGCAGCTCGCAACATATAATAAAACAATGCATAACATCCTCTGCCAGGCGAATCTCTTCTACCCCCTCCGAAGGTCGCAATTGCGATCGGATCGGGCCCGGATGGCCCGATCCATGAACAGGGGGCTCTCCTCTGCCCGAGGACCCATCGCCAGGACTCCAGAGGCAGCGGTTCGCCCCGCAGCTTCGGAGACGGGAGAACCGCTCCTCTTTGCTTAAGAGGACCGGCCAGCGCTTTCTCCCCTCACTCAGCGGGAAGAATAAAAGCAAAGAAGCGAAAGTAAAAATATCTACATCTACATAGAAAAAGAATATAGCAGAGAAAGGACTTAAGGTAAAAATCTCCATTGTGTTTCGTTTTTAAGTCAGAAGATCGTAAAACTTTTAAGTAAAAGTTTTTTTTTCCAGGGCGAAAGTGAAAGTTTTTTCTTGTTTAAACCCATCCGCAAATAACAGCCGGACCTAATTTTTTTTCTTCTTCACTTTTACTTTTCCATTTTGAACGTGAACTTGGGAATCTACAAAATAATTTTCTGACTTTATGCTTTAACAAAATAGTTTAAATTTGACATGACTATTTAGAAAATTTTAACTGCTAAAGAAAATTTCTAGTGATGAACAGAATCTGTTCTTGATAGACTTTTAAAATTATAATCTTCTGGACTTAATTTTTGAAGCGGAGGAACACAGTCTTGCTGCCTTTTTTTCTTTCTTGCTGCCTATTTTCACAACATGAATAACTTAATAATCATGAATTAAATGGAACCTAGAAGAGATTGAAATCACTTCTTTCTTGGATTACTTATTGTTGGATTAACCTATTTGGAATACTTGCTGAGCCTTTTGGACTATTTGCTGACACCTTTTGGATTATTGCTGATACCTTTTGGATTATTTGCTTAACATCTGCCTGCTGCACGAAAATTAACTTGACTCCATCTTGGGGATCTCTTTCTTTGTTCTTTGCTCCTGTCTTGAATTTGGAAAATAAACTGACTCCATCTTGAACATAAGCAAGCTTTGGAATTGCTTTACTCCTTGAATTTTGAATTGAAATCAAATATAACTTTACCCTTTGAGATTTGGATCTTCATTACTACTTCCTAGCAAAATTACAGGATCTATAAGAAGAACTTAAGTATACAATATTGTTATTGTGTCTTTGAATAATTATCTGGTTTTTTCCCTGATTTTTCTTTGACTTTCTTCCTTACATTTTTATTACTAGAAGAAGTTTGGTTTGAACTATATGCATTGTTAATAAACCTTGTGTTCCTGCTCTATTCTAAATAGTTGAACTAAAATACCACCCTCTTTCTTTTTCTTTTTGAACAATTCTTTTTACTTCACTTTTTCCCCTTTTCTTTTTTTCTTCCCTCCTCCTAAAGTCTTCTCCTCCAAAAAACTTTTTTTTTCTTTTTTTTCTTTTGTCTTCTATATACAGTTGATATTTCTTTTCTTCTTTCATTTTCTGTCCTCCTTTTACTTGAAAAGGCTAATACTTGTTTTTTTTTCCCTGTGGCACTAAACAATAATATTTCTTTTTTCTCTTCTTTTTTTGAACTCTGTTATTAATTGAATTGCTATTGAATTGGTATAGTCATATTATAAGGGAAACAAAATATATTGAATAGATTTGGAATTTATAGTAATTTCTTTTCCTTTTCACTATATATAAAATTGAAACTAACCTTAAAATTTGAAATAGTGGATTCTAATTTGATAATGTCCCACACCTCAACTCTTGTTAAAACAACAAAGAAACAAACAACACCAACTATTCTATCTCCACAAGTGTCACCGCATTCTTCTCCTTCGCATCAAGTGCTAACCATGTCTACCAAAGACAAAGACAAAGACAAAACAATGCAGTCCAATCTTGCAACTATCCATGAGACTTTGAATGCTTTGAAGGACTTTATGGTCAAATCACAAGAAGATGCCACTCAACAAAGAGAGGCCATAAAGGAGGAGGCAACACAACAAAGAGAAGCCATAAAGGAGGAGGCAACACAACAAAGAGAAGCCATAAAAGCTGACTTGGCAGAATTTAAAGTGGAGATGGCTCAAATGAAAGCTGATATGGGCGAGATGAAAGATCAGATAAAGCAGATTCAACAAACTCTTCAAGAAAGTGATGACCGAGTTAAAAAAGTTGAAGAGCAAGCTGACAAAAATGAGAAAAGAATGGAGTATCTTGAAGGGAGAGCTGATGAAAGATACAAAAGATATGATGAATCTATCATTCAGCTGGAGATGCAACGAGCTTCGTACGGACTTCGATTTCAGAATATAAAAGAGGAAAAAGATGAAGACTTAAAAACGACTATGGCGGAAATCATTGGAGGTATACTTCAAGAGGACCCCATGGCTTTACAGAAAGAAATCGATGAAGTATACCGAATTTCGAATAGCTATATCCGTCGACACAACCTCCCAAGAGAGATACATATTAAATTTACAAGAAAGGCGTTGCGAGATGAGATACTTCATTATTCAAGAAACTCCCCGCCTCAACGACATGGAGTAGAAATAAAGATATTAAAACAAGTTCCAAGAAGTGTCAGAGAAAACAGAAGAGATTACCACTTTTTAACCAAAATCTTGATTAAAGAAAATATCACTTACCGTTGGCTTATTCCACAAGGACTTTCTCTGACATGGCGCTCTACAAGGTACAAACTGGAAAACGTAGATCAAGCTATGTTCTTTCTTGAACAGAGTGGTTTGGGCCACTCCGACCATGCAAGTAAGCAACTAGTGGTCCAATTACAACCAGCTCAACAGCAACCAGGGGAAAAATCACTAATTCAGCAAGAAGAAAACTTGGGGGCAACTGCCCAAGTAATAGAGCAGGACCAAGGCTCTAGAAGAGTTCAACCTCAGCGAGAAACCAAAAAACCTATTAAATGACAATGAATAAAGACTTGAAAATCTTTTCCGTAAATGTTAATGGACTTAACGAACCAAGAAAAAGGAAGCAAATTTTTTCCAAAATCAGAAACCAAAATGTTCAGATTGCAATACTACAAGAAGTTCATATTAAAAAAGATAACCAAAAATTACTGTTGAATCCCAAAATTGGAAAAATGTATGCTGCATTAGCAGACCAAAAAAAAAGAGGTGTAGTGATGTATGTCAAGAATTCTATAAATTCCAAACAAATATATAAGGATAAAGAGGGTAGGATATTGATTGTACAAGTAGATATTGAACCCAGACCTCTAGTGGTTGTTTCTATTTATGCCCCCAATGAAGATCAAATGACATTCTATAAAAATTTACACCAAATAATAACAGATTTAGCTATTGATAATCTATTGATAATAGGTGATTTTAATGCTATCGCGAATAGACAATTAGACCACTCAGGAGGGGGAGGTAATAAAAAAAGGGGAAAAGGCAAAAAAACAAGAAGAAACTTGCTACCCAGTACTTTTCAAAAAATGAAAGCGGAACTATTATTAAGCGATATTTGGAGGGAAAGACACCCTCTCAAAAGGCAATTTACCTTTTATTCCAATCCTCACAAAATTTGGACGAGAATTGACATGTTATGGGCACCAAAAACGGTGGCAGAACAGATAAGAGAAGTTGAGATAGACGTTAATACATGGGCCGATCATAATCCAATAGTGGTCTATATGACGATGAATAATAAACAGAACAATTGGCGGATGAACAGGTATATATTAAACGACAAGAAATATAAGGATTGGATTGAAAAGGAATTAAAAATATTTTTTGAAATTAATAAAACATCAGATACTACTCCACAGAACTTATGGGATACAGTTAAAGCGTACATAAGAGGTTTAACAATATCTTATACAGCAAAATACAATAAGGAAAAGAAATCAGAGTATTTACAATTAACAAACGAACTAAAACAATTAGAATCCTTGTCGCAGCAACATACTAAGAATAGAGATCTA
The DNA here is from genome assembly GCF_031021105.1 of Erythrolamprus reginae. Taxonomy (NCBI): domain Eukaryota; kingdom Metazoa; phylum Chordata; class Lepidosauria; order Squamata; family Dipsadidae; genus Erythrolamprus; species Erythrolamprus reginae. The sequence goes on along the minus strand of NC_091951.1, from coordinate 98,069,981 downwards.
AAGACAGAAATAAACGTAATTAAACATAAAATTAGAGTTATAGAACAAAACCAACTAACTGAAAAGATTAAAAGAGCAAAGCAACAATACTTTGAATATGCAAATAAACCTGGCAGATGGCTAGCGTATAAACTTAGAAAACAGAGTCAATCAAAATTAATCCAAAAATTAGAAGATAAAGATGGTAAAATAAAATTCGACACAGAAGGTAAGGCAGACATTGTGTATAATTTTTATAAGGAATTATATGCTAAAGATCATGTCATTGAAGATGAAGTTTTTAATTATTTAGAGGCTTCAAATTTACCACAAATAACAGAAGATCAACAGGCTACCATGGATGGACCAATAACAATGGAGGAACTCCTAATAACAATTAAAAAACAGAAAAGCAACAAGGCCACAGGCCCAGATGCCATACCTGCAGAATGGTATAAGATAGATAATGAAACAATAAGAAATCATATGTTAGAAACTTTTAATTCCTGTAGACTTGACGGAAAAATTCCTAAATCTTGGTCAGAATCACTGACAACCTTAATACATAAACAGGGTACAGAACCAGAAAAAATTAAAAATTATAGGCCTATATCACTATTAAATGTAGACTATAAGATTTTTATTGCCATTTATGCAGAGAGACTCAAAGGAGTTATAAATGGAATAATACACCAAGACCAAAATGGGTTTCTTCCAGGGAGACAAATTAAAAATAATATTAGAACTGTAATAAATATACTAGAGTACTATGAACAACACCCAGATAAGATGGCATCTTTAATGTTTTTGGATGCTCAAAAAGCCTTCGACAACGTTAATTGGATATTTATAAAAATGCAATTAAATAAAATGAGATTTGGCCCAAAATTTGTTAATCTAATAGATACCATATATTCAAAACAAACAACGAATATAATATTGAATAACAGTCAATTACCAATACTTGATATAAATAAGGGAGTTCGCCAAGGATGTCCTATATCACCATTGTTATTTATTATGACCCTTGAAACCTTATTAATTAAAATAAGAGCGGACCCCAGAATAAAAGGTTTAACCGTAGGAGATGAAATCTATAAACTCCAGGCCTTTGCAGATGATCTAATGTTTATAATTGAAGAACCGACTACAACAGTTCCTACTTTATTACAAACCATTGAACAATATGGAAACGTAGCAGGTCTAAAGATAAATAAAAACAAAACACATTACTTGACTAAAAATATGAACAAAACACTAGAAACTAAATTAGAAACTATCTCTGGAATAAAGACTGTAAAAAAGGTTAAATATTTAGGAATAAATTTAACAGCGAAAACAATAACATTAAAAAATGATAATTATATGAAATTGTTAGCAGAAATTAAAAAAGACTTAGCAACTTGGAACAATTTGAAAATATCTTTCTTAGGAAGAATTGCAACAATTAAGATGAACATCTTACCCAAGGTCTTATTTCTTTTTCAGACAATACCAATAAACCCAGGGGGTATCTTTTTAAAAACTTTAACCAACTTAGTTAAAAAATTTATATGGCAAGGTAAAAAAGCAAGGATAAAAATGAATTGCTTAGAAGATATTAAAGAAAGAGGAGGATTTGGCCTTCCAAATTGGAAATTATACTATCAGGCCGCCGCACTAACATGGCTTAGAGATTGGATAATCTTAGATAATAAAAGAACACTCGAACTAGAAGGACATGATTTAATGCTTGGATGGCACGCATTTTTATGGTATGACAAGGACAAAAACCATTCATATTTTAAAAGGCATACATTAAGGAAATACTTACTAGAAGTATGGAAAGATATAAAGAAGAATCATTTCTTAAGCATCCCAGATTGGTTAGCTCCCTTAGAAGCAATAACGCATCCAAAGTCTATAAAGGACAAGAAAATGACTCATAGATACAAAGAACTATTAAACGATCAGATGAAGCTTAAATCTAGAATTGAACTACAAGAAGAAGGGATAATAATAGATTGGTGGCACTATGCCCAGATCCGATCTAGATATCAGAAGGATAAAACTCTTTACATTTTTAATAAAAGTAAGAATTCTTTAACTACCTTAATAACCACTAACTCTACAAAAATGATAGGGAAAATATATAAACTACTTATTGCTCATAAAAATATAGAGTTGACTTTAAAAGATACTATGATAAGATGGTGTAGAAATATTGGTAAGGAAATAGATATAGACACATGGGAGAAAGTGTGGATTAATAATTGGAAAATGACTAAATCAGTTTCCTTAAAAGAAAACCAAATCAAAATGTTCTATAGATGGCATCTCCCACCAAATAGGATAGCAAAAATGTTTCCCAAAACATCCCCAATATGTTGGAAATGTAAGAAGGATATAGGAACTTACTATCATCAATGGTGGACATGTAGCAAAGCAAAACTATATTGGAAGATGATTGAAAAAATATTAAAAGAAATAATAAAACAAGATATAGATAATACCCCGGAATTTTATTTATTAGGTGTCACAACCCAGATCTATAAGAAAGAAATTTTTTATTTAATCATACATATATTAACTGCGGCTAGAATAATATATGCGCAAAACTGGAAAGGGGAGGAAATCCCCAAGGAAGAAGAGGTTATAGCTAAGATATTAGATTGCGCTGAAATGGATATGATGACAAGAAGATTAAACGATCAAGAGGATACTAAATTTTACGAAACATGGAACAACGTTTACAAATGGATAGATAAGAAAAAATAAGATATATCGTTAGTGGTTGTTTTTTCTTTCTCTTTATTTTGTATTAGTTTTTACCTAGATGATAACAATAGTAATATTAGTTTAAAAGGATTTTTTGATGATTATGATATAGCTATGTATGTATAAGTATAAACAATATATTAAGATTTTTGAAGTATAATAGTTGAATTTAGTCTTACTGTTTAGATTGAAGGTTTAACACTATTTTATTATAGTAATTAGGATTATATTAAAGGTATCTTTCTTTTTTGGTAACTATGTTATACTAACCTTAATACCCACATTAAGATTTGTAAATTTCAACCCAAATTTATTAATCTTTTCTTTTTTTTTTTATTTTTTATAATAGTTAACACATATGTATTCTTTTTCTATATTTGAATTTATACTTTCATAAGAAGCGGGGGAAATACACCCCCACTTTATGTTCATTGTTTGTTTGTATTTGTTTGTCTTTTTATGAAAAATAATAAAAAAATTGAAAAAAAAAAATAAATAAAAATAAAATGTTGGAAGAGTAATCAGTTTACTGTCTACAACACCCACACCCCCTGTGTGTGTATGTGTGTGTTTATGCATGCTTGTGTGTGTGCCTCTGTTTCTCTCTCTCTCTGTCTGTTTCCCTATATCTGTCTCTCTCTCTCTCTGTCTGTCTCTGTCTGTCTGTCTACCTATATATCTATTTTTTATCTATCTATCAATCTATCTATCTCTCATCTATCCATCCATCCATCTATCATCTATCCATCCATCCATCCATCCATCCATCCATCCATCCATCCATCCATCTATCTATCTATCTATCTATCTATCTATCTATCTATCATCTATCTCTGTCTCTATCTCGGGTTGGTTTTTAAGATCTGTCTTTCCTGGATTTATTTATTATTTATGAATTGGACTTTTATACCACCCCTCTCCGAGGATTCGGGGCAGCTCGCAACATATAATAAAACAATGCATAACATCCTAAATCCAATGAATTAAATATGAAATCTAAACCATCTAAAAAAACTAAACCATAAAAAACAATCATTCCCATTCGATCAACTTTCTCTCACACATTCGTCAGCTAGGGAGCTAGGGTCTAATCGCCCCAAGTCTGGTGGCATAAATGAGTCTTAAGACTCTTGTGGAAGACTAGGAGGGTGGGGGCAGTATGAATCTCCAGGAGGGGGAGCTGATTCCAGAGGGCTGGGGGATTGGCCTTTGGGGTCTTCTTCTCCAGGCTGTCTCTACCTCTACTTCATTGGTAGAACCTTACAACTCATCCTATTGCAATTGACAACCAGGGCACTGAGGAACTCTTAGAAACATAGAAGACTGACGGCAGAAAAAGACCTCAAGGTCCATCTAGTCTGCCCTTATACTATTTCCTGTATTTTATCTTAGGATGGATATATGTTTATCCCATGCATGTTTAAATTCAGTTACTGTGGATTTACCAACCACGTCTGCTGGAAGTTTGTTCCAAGGATCTACTACTCTCAGTAAAATAATATTTTCTCATGTTGCCTTTGATCATTCCCCCAACTAACTTCAGATTGTGCCCCCTTGTTCTTGTGTTCACTTTCCTATTAAAAACACTTCCCTCCTGAACCTTATTTAACCATTTAATATATTTAAATGTTTCGATCATGTCCCCCCTTTTCCTTCTGTCCTCCAGACTATACAGATTGAGTTCATTAAGTCTTTCCTGATACGTTTTATGCTTAAGACCTTCCACCATTCTTGTAGCCCGTCTTTGGACCCGTTCTTAAGTCCCTTGCCTTGTCTGGTGGGGGAAGCTCTTACAGCAGAGCAGTGATGGGCTCCTATGAGTACGGTAGCAATATTTTGATTCCCCCCCCCCCCGCCCTTTTGGGCTCTGGGTATGCTTTTCCTATTGCAGTAAATGAGGTTGAATGTGTATAATTTTAGAAGAGCTGTGCGTGCGTGTGTGTACATACACTTTATATAGTAGATAAACAGGGGTGGGCTTCTGCCCGGATTGGGGGCAGTTGGTTAGTGAAAATGGAGCTCCACCCCAGAGCACCCAAATTGCACTGAAAGATGTTGAAACAAAATGCATAAGCCACGCCCACAGTGTGGTAGTAAAAAGTTTGGTGTCCCATCACTGCAGCAGAGCCTTTTTCAATGCTGCTGCCTCCAAAGCTGAGGAAGCTTTCCTTGCCGAACAAAAGATGGCATTTAATTTCGTTGTACGAGGTGCAGTGACAATAAAGTAAACAAAATTAAAAATATGTATCCCAGAATTGAAAAGTTACAACAAGGCCACTTCATTTTCACTCACTCCATATCCTGGCCTTTTGACTCTTCACTAGGAAGCTGCAAAGGGGCACAACTAGGAATCCATTTGCCACCTCTTGATAAGAGGCCCAAATGCAAAGCTGGGAATGGCAGGAGTTTCTTCATGGGGCTGACACCTACACTGGAAGATTAAGAAGTGTAAATACAGACGTGGAGCCCAGTCCAGTGCTCAACATTCTTGGGGGGCTGGGCGGAGGGGAGAGGTGTCAGGCGTTGCAGCTTACGTCCCAGACAATGACATGAAGACAGGGATTACAGAGGTTATTAGCTGCCAGACTCTGAAACTCTCAAAATGTGAGTTCCACTGAACTCACTTGGGCTACCGTATCTCTACTGAAGGAATAGAGATGGATCCTCATAAAGTATATTTTTAAATAATACTACAATTGAATTCTCAAATTGTCCCATGATGAGTTGTCCCACAGCAACTTGTCCAGGGTCATTTGGCTGCAGCAGGTTGTCCCATACAGAACAAGGATTGCTCATTCAGCCATTGGACAGAGTTAAATGTAATCATGTTTGAGATGTCTACAGGTTCTTCAGTTCTTTACGATGTGAATTAACAGTAACTCAGTTTGCATTATTTACTAGCTAGAAGCCTCATTATTTATAAAGCACAGATTCATTTCTGTTCATCTAAATTGCCATAGTATCCTGTTTTTCACTGAACCTTTTTTCTATCGCTGTAAATAGCAATCAGCTAGTAAGCCATACTTCCTCCCAACCTTTTTTTAAAAAGAAAAAATATAATTAAAGGTCTTTTTTTGTGTGTTTTGTTTTCTATAAATATATTTGCCTGGAAAACAATTTTAGACCAATTATCCACATTTAAATCTGTCTGTAGGATTAGCTCACCTTCATTTTGTTCCACAAGAACTGAAGCCAGCAGGAAATTATATGGATAGTGTAATACCAAATGTCCAGAAAGAGAACTTGGTGTGAGAATTACCATAAAGCCAAACAGCTTAATAGAACATGACAATGGGGAGGATTTAAATCTTTCCTCCCACCCCTTGCTAACCCTCCTAGGAATTGGTCATTTGTCTGAAAATTATTAGACATGAGTATAGGTTCTTTGCAGGAAGTACCATGTTGGAGAGCGAAATATTAAAAGAAGATCTGGGCCTGGAAGAAGGTTAGCAGTAAATACAGTTTGTTAGAGAAACAATATTAGATTTGGAAAGTGTTTTGTGATGAATAAATCTAAAAAAAGGTTTTCTGTTTGGAATCTTATTCTGAATTTATTTCATTGGACCCACAGTGTGGAACCCAAAGTAAATGTGGTCTGCCAGCAGCTGCTTTCCAGTTGAAAAGTGACAATAGAGCTTTGTCTGGAACCTGACTCTGGGAAGTCCCAGTCTTGGTGGGAAAGGATTATCGCCTGGCATTAGGACTTGAAACATTTGTTGCAAGCACTTTTCCAGGCAATGGGCGTGAAGAAACCCAAGTGCTTTCAAACCAGTATGTCTTCCCTTAGATTTTCTCAGCAAAAGTAGGCCAAGTCCATACTGTATGTGACAGCTGTTCCACTCCACTGCCAATTCTTAACAACAATGCCAAAGTCTGACACTCAGTCTCTTCGCCAACATTGAGGGGTATGAACCAATCAACTTTAAGCAACATGATCTTCTTTGATTTCCACATAAATGTTCTTCAAGCAATTATCCAAAAACCAGCCTTATTTTTCCCTTGGTTTTCATTAAAGGACGTCAAACGCACATTATCTCAACTTCTTCTTCTGCCTCTCCCTGAGTTGTCTTACTTTTCTTGAAAACAGTTGCCTTGGAGACCCTACAAGGTGGAATGATAGGTGACACAGGGAAAGCTCCAGAGAGGACCAATGAGAGAGGGCCTCTCTGCCTTTTTACCCTGTAAGAATGAACAACTTTAGATGTGGCATTCGGGGCCTTCAAGGGGCGTGGTTAACAATGTCACTAAAGTGATTGGAGTGAAACATTTGGCCAGTTCTGTTAGTATTATTTACGTATTTTATTTATTAATTAGATTTATATGCCAAGTTGTCTAAAGGTAACTATTAAGAGGTGAATTGGGTTCCTTCATGCTCTTGTTCATGCTAGGTATTCTTTTTTTGTACCAAAAAGGCCACATCATTCTAATTTTGTGACAGTCTAATTTTGTGACAGTTTGTAGTACAGGCTCTTTGCAGGAAGTACCATGTTGGAGGGGGAAACATTAAAAGAAGATCTGGGCCTGGAATGGTTTTATAAAGCTTCTGGAACTCTTTATCCCTTAAGATCCACTGAAAGGAAACAAAAATTTCATTTCATCTATTTGAGGGCGAAGGAGGCCATTTGTATCCTGTAGATTGCCCATTCTTGTTCTGCTGGATGTGTACAGAAAAAGCTCTTCCTTCTGTTCAAACAACAGCCAATCTGAATCCAATTAATTGCAGAATTAATGCTATGTACCATTGAAAAAGAAAACAGTGACTCTCCCTGATTTACAAATGTTTGCACATAACAGTCATTCCACAGCTGCTGCTGAGTAAACATCTCCATGACAAATTGATGTGCTCTAGATATCACTTTGGACAATGTTGGTCAACTGTTAAGAGAAGAAAGAAAGCAGGTGTTTAAGGAGAAGCAACAAGAGGTTAAAATGTGAGATTTTGCATTTTTCCATCCAAGGAGGTTTCCTAACTCAAGCCGTATGCTGAATGGAGATCTGACTGAAACAATTCCAGCCATCAAACTTAATCCAGAAGAGAATCTGTCCTTGCCTATGAAAATTGATCTCCCTAGAAATAGCAGCAAAGCTATCTGAGATGCCTTCAGATTAAAACCAATGACAGTTAATAATTAAAGATGGATAGGACATGATTGCAGAAGCACCTGGATTTTAGATTTTGGACAATATTTATTTATCGGCAATGATCCTGCAACAGCTGAATAGCAAGTACTTTGTATGAAGCCGCTCCCAACAATTCACCTCCAATTAAAGCATCTAACTGGAGAAGACTGAGATTTAAGAAAATATTGTTTGACGCTGATGATTGCCTGAAAACACTGTATAAAAAATGTCATAGCTTATATAGTAATGCATCACTTATATAGTAATGCATCATAAGAATGCAAGTTTTTTTTAATTTTTTAAATTTTTTTAATGTATTCATTTGTCCAATACACAAATACATAGGAAGAAAAATAGACATGTAGTAATATATATAAGGGTAAAGTGAACTTAGAGGAGAGGATATATGAAAGAAAGAAAATATATATGATAAATGAGAGAAAGGAAAGACAATTGGACAGGGGATGAAAGGCACACCAGTGCACTTATGTACGCCCCTTACTGGCCTCTTAGGAACCTGGAGAGGTCAATCGTGGAGAGTCTGAGGGAGAAGTGTTGGGGGTTAGGGGTTGACACAATTGAGTCCGGTAAAGAGTTCCACGCTTCGATAATTCGATTGTTGAAATCATATTTTTTACAGTCAAGTTTGGAGCGATTCGTATTAAGTTTGAATCTGTTGCGTGCTCTTGTGTTGTTGCAGTTGAAGCTGAAGTAGTCATTGACCGGTAGGATGTTGCAGCATATGATCTTGTGGGCAATACTCAAATCATGTTTTAGGTGCCATAGTTCTAGGCTTTCTAGGCCCAGGATTGTTAGTCTATTTTCGTAGGATATTCTGCCTACAAAGTTAATAAATGGATGGCTGTTTTTAAGCAAAGGTACTGCTCAGCTGCACTGCAGTAGAATTAGAATTGTGCTTCACTCTGTACATTTGATATCCTGGACCACTGACGAGCAGAACAGTGGCAGGGGAAGATGTTTGTAAAGGAACAAGTTCTGATTCGCGTGAGAAGATTAGCCAATGTCTAAATTTGAACATTTTGAGGGCTAGATGCCTCATCCTCGTTCACCTGGTAGCTGGGCCATGAGTGTGCCATTCAGATCAACTACCGTGGATAGCACTTTGGCTACAGTTCTATTTTTATTTATTTATTTGTTTTGTCAAGTACATATTGGTGGTATACAAGGATATAACAATATTTATATACATGATACTAATAAGAGAGAAACATTAGGACAGGGGACAGAAGGCACTCTGGTACACTTATGCACGCCCCTTACTGACCTCTTAGGAATTGGGAGAGGTCAACAGTGGATAGTCTAAGGGTAAAGCTTTGGGGGGTTAGGTGATGATACTACAGAGTCTGTTAGTGAGTTCCATGCATCAACTACAGTCATACCTCGTCTTACGAACCTAATTGGTTCCAGGGGGAGGTTCGTAAGACGAAAGGTTCGTAAGACGAAACATTGTTTCCCATAGGAAACAATGTAAAGTCAATTAATCCGTGCAACCAAAAAACCCCCCCGCAAAAAACCGATGCCACCTGGCTGTCACCTTTTAAAACAGCCTGGGGGCTTCTCAGCGACCTCCCGAACGCCAAACCCAAACTTCCAGGTTCGGCATTCGGGAGGCCGCCGAGAAGCCCCCAGGCTGTTTTAAAAGGTGACAGCCGGGCGGCGGGGCTTCCCAGCAGCCTCCGAACGCCGAACGCGGAAGTTCGGGTTTGGCGTTCGGCTTCAGGAGGCTGCTGGGAAGCCGCCCGGCTGTTTTAAAAGGTGACAGCCGGGCTGGGGGGCTTCCCAGCAGCCTCCCGAACCCTGAACTTTTGCTGAACTTCCGGGTTCGGGGTTCGGGAGGCTGCTGGGAAGCCCCCCAGCCCAGCTGTCACCTTTTAAAACAGCCGGGCGGCTTCCCAGCAGCCTGCGAACGCCGAACGCGGAAGTTCGGGTTTGGCGTTCGGCTTCGGGAGGCTGCTGGGAAGCCGCCCAGCTGTTTTAAAAGGTGACAGCCGGGCTGGGGGGCTTCCCAGCAGCCTCCCGAACCCCAAACTTTTGCTGAATGTCCATGTTCGGTGTTCGGGAGGCTGCTGGGAAGCCTCCCAGCCCGGCTGTGACCTTTTAAAACAGCCGGGCAGCTTCCCAGCAGCCTCCCGAACACCGAACACGGAAGTTCGGGTTTGGCGTTCGTAACACGAAAAAAGTTCGTAAGAAGAGGCAAATTTTTTCTGAACCCCGGGTTCGTATCTCGAGTTGTTCGTAAGACAAGGGGTTCGTATCTTGAGGTACCACTGTACTTGGTTTCTAAAGTCGTATTTCCTGCAGTCGAGTTTAGAGCAGTTTACTTTACGTTTATATCTGTTGTGTGCTCATGGGTTGAAGCTGAAGTAGTTGTTGACAGGAAGGACGTTGAAGTAGATGATTTTATAGGCTATGCTTAGGTCGTGTTTAAGGTGACCTAGTTCTAAGCTTTCTAAACCTACGATTGTACATCTATTTGCATAGGGTATTCTGTTGAGAGTGGAGGAATGGAGGGCTCTTTTAATAAAATAACTCTGGACATTTTCTAGAGTGTTTATCTCTGAAATGCGATGTGGGTTCCAGACAGATGATCTGCAAGTAAAAACACTAATCTCCAGATCAGTGCTTTTACTTGCAGTCAGATGGCAAAATTACATATACATTTATAAAAGGACTCATTGTTCATCTACAACAGGGAGGAAACTGTTCCAACAATACACATTAAGTGAGAGCCTTAATAAAAATTAAAAAGAGCCCGTGGCCACTGATGTAATGAAACTACCAACCATCAAAGTAAAATATGAACATAATGCTTAATTGCATAATCTACAGGAAGAGTTTTGTGCATGAAAACCAACTATTATGTTAGTCCATTGCAGCAAAAGCAGACTGGCAGTGTTTGCAGAGAATATTACTAGATTCATGAGGAGTATTAATATGATTATTAAATCTAGTAATATTACTAAATAAAACTATCTTCTGAGTTTGTTCAATATACTGAGCTTGAACCCAACCAGATGGACTAAATTTGTTCTAGGCTGGAAAAAAGAAATGGAAGCATTTTGCAACCATGCAGCCATTCCATTTTTAAAGAACTTGGGCTTGCACGTTTCACAACTACACTTGTTTTGCCATTATCTGCTTGTGTGAAGATTCTGAAACTTAATTTAATTTTCTGGCTTTACACAAGACCATGAATCAAAAACTTTTTGCATGACATGTAGACTCAAAGGTGGCTCACTTGGTCTCATATCTAAACACAGCTGGAGTGTTCTGGAATTTTCAAGGCTGTCAGAAAGTTATCCCTCCTTGTTGGATCACCGAAATGGTATCTTTGAACAAATGGTGACCTCGTTTGAGAAAGCCTGGTATTGCATGCAAAGAATCCCAGGCCAATGCAGCTGTTCAGGCTCAGTCTTAATAATCTTTATAAAGGAAAGGTTTAAAGGTTAGAAGCTAATGGCACGTACTCAACAACTATCGTCCAGTCTCCAACCTTCCCTTCATGGGGAAGGTTGTCGAGAAGGTGGTGGCACTCCAGCTCCAGCGGTCCTTGGAAGAAGCCGATTATCTAGGTCCCCAGCAGTCGGGCTTCAGGCCCGGTTACAGCACGGAAACCGCTTTGGTCGCGTTGATGGATGATCTCTGGCGGGCCCGGGACAGAGGTTTATCCTCTGTCCTGGTGCTCCTCGATCTCTCAGCGGCTTTCGATACCATCGACCATGGTATCCTTCTGCACCGGTTGGAGGGGTTGGGGGTGGGAGGCACTGTGCTTCAGTGGTTCTCCTCCTACCTCTCTGGCCGGTCGCAGTCGGTGTTAGTGGGGGGTCAGAGGTCGACTCCGAGGTCTCTCCCTTGTGGAGTACCTCAGGGGTCGGTCCTCTCCCCCTTGCTATTTAACATCTACATGAAACCGCTGGGTGAGATCATCCAAGGACATGGGGTGAGGTATCATCAATATGCCGATGATACCCAGCTTTACATCTCCACCCCATGCCCAGTCAACGAAGCGGTGGAAGTGATGTGCCGGTGCCTGGAGGCTGTTGGGGCCTGGATGGGTGTCAACAGACTCAAGCTCAACCCGGATAAGACGGAGTGGCTGTGGGTTTTGCCTCCCAAGGACAATCCCATCTGTCCGTCCATTACCCTGGGGGGGGGAATTACTGACCCCCTCAGAGAGGGTCCGCAACTTGGGCGTCCTCCTCGATCCACAGCTCACATTAGAGAACCATCTTTCAGCTGTGGCGAGGGGGGCGTTTGCCCAGGTTCGCCTGGTGCACCAGTTGCGGCCCTACCTGGACCGGGACTCATTGCTCACAGTCACTCATGCCCTCATCACCTCGAGGTTCGACTACTGTAATGCTCTCTACATGGGGCTACCTTTGAAAAGTGTTCGGAAACTTCAGATCGTGCAGAATGCAGCTGCGAGAGCAGTCATGGGCTTACCCAGGTATGCCCATGTTTCACCATCACTCCGCAGCCTGCATTGGCTGCCGATCAGTTTCCGGTCACAATTCAAAGTGTTGGTTATGACCTTTAAAGCCCTTCATGGCACTGGACCAGAATATCTCCGAGACCGCCTTCTGCCGCACGAATCCCAGTGACCGATTAGGTCCCACAGAGTGGGCCTCCTCCGGGTCCCGTCAACTAAACAATGCCGGTTGGCAGGCCCCAGGGGGAGAGCCTTCTCTGTGGCGGCACCGACTCTCTGGAACCAACTCCCCCCGGAGATCAGAACTGCCCCTACTCTTCCTGCCTTCCGTAAACTCTTCAAAACCCACCTTTGCCGTCAGGCATGGGGAAACTAAACATCTTCCCCTGGGCACGTTGAATTTATATATGGTATGCTTGTGTGTGTGTATGTTAGTATAGGGGTTTTTCTTAAATTTATAATATTTTAATTAATTGGATTAATGTATTGGATTGTCTTTTCACTTGTTGTGAGCCGCCCCGAGTTTTCGGAGAGGGGCGGCATACAAATCCAAATAATAAATAAATAATAAATAAATAAAATAAAAGCTTTGAACCAACAAAGCAGGGATTTCTTCAAGTACAGTGACTATCCTCCGGCATGATTCCAATCCTACCCTTTTTTAAAACAATGGAAATAGCCAAGGTTAAACTGTTCAGTAGTAAAAGGGGATTTGATTGATTCATAGGTGTCAACTTGGCAGGGCTGAGCAGAGTCAGGTAATAGATGTCCCTCGACCCCTAACAGGAAAAAATACAAAACAAAAGTGGTTTCATCCATACAAGTATATGAAGACTTTGTTGGAGTCTGTGCATGAATGTGTTGGACATATCTATCTCCTACAAGACTTCATTGCATCTATGCACAAGAGCTGTGACAAGCTATGTCTAAGTCTGCTTTGCCCTGTGCTTAACCACATAAAAGTTCATTCTACAAAGGGATGAAAATGACAATTTCTGATATATTTTTTCCAGGTTTGCCAATTCTGCCACGAATGTCTTATATTCAATTCAATTCAATTTATTAGATTTGTATGCCACCCCTCTCCGAAGACTCGGGTCGGCTCACAACAATAATAAAAATAATATTCCAGCGAAAACAAATCTAATATTAAAAAGCAAACCCTATCATATTTAAAAAAGCAAACAACATATACAGTACATACCCAAACATAAATATTTATATTTTTAAAAATGTTTCCTTCTTCTCCGCTCAAAAGTCAACTGCAGTAGTACCTCTACTTAAGAACTTAATTCGTTCTGTGACCAGTTTCTCAAGTAGAAAAGTTTGTAAGTAGAAGCAATTTTTCCCAGAGGAATCAATGTAAAAGCAAACCATGTGTGCAAACCCTTTCATTAGAAAAGAAAGAAAAGCTCCGAATTTGGGTGGGAGGAGAAAGAGGAAGAAGAGGAGGAGGAGGACAGTTGCTGCTGAAGGAAGAAGATGAGGTGAGGGCAGTGAAGGGCTACCAAATTTTTTACTACCATAGAAACATAGAAACATAGAAGTCTGACGGCAGAAAAAGACCTCATGGTCCATCTAGTCTGCCCTTATACTATTTTCTGTATTTTATCTTAGGATGGATATATGTTTATCCCAGGCATGTTTAAATTCAGTTACTGTGGATTTATCTACCACGTCTGCTGGAAGTTTGTTCCAAGGATCTACTACTCTTTCAGTAAAATAATATTTTCTCATGTTGCTTTTGATCTTTCCCCCAACTAACCTCAGATTGTGTCCCCTTGTTCTTGTGTTCACTGTGGGTGTGGCTTATGCCGGGCACCCTGCATTTTCTTTCAACATCTTATGGTGCAAATTGGGTACTCTGGGGTGGAGCTCCATTTTCACTACCCCACTCTGTTCCCCCCATCCAGGCAGCAGCCCACCCCTGGGTGAGAGGAATCAAAAAAATCCAAAACTTTAAGGCTTAAAAAAAAAAAGAGGGACTCTGAGGCAGTGAAGAGGAGTACACGCCTCCTATACACCCACCGCAAGGCTGCCTCCCATACACTGGGCCGGAGAGAGAAACCCGGGGGGAATGGCAGGAAACTGGCCGGGCTCGGGTTCTTAAGTAGAAAATGGTTCTTAAGAAGAGGCAAAAAAAATCTTGAACACCTGGTTCTTATCTAGAAAAGTTCTTAAGTCGGAGTGTTCTTAGGTAGGGGGACCACTGTATATCCAGAAGATTTGAATGGTTCCCATTCTTCTTTCTGGCAATGTCCATTAGCATGCTGCCATGAAACTACATTTGAGAAGCATCCTCTTCTATGTCAAACTTAAAGCCCTACATGGCATTGGACCAGATTACCTCCGGAACCGCCTGCTACCGCATGAATCCCAGCGATCGATAAGGTCCCACAGAGTTGGCCTTCTCCAGGTCCCGTCGACTAAACAATGTCGTTTGGCGGGCCCAGGGGAAGAGCCTTCTCTGTGGCGGCCCCGGCCCTCTGGAACCAACTCTCCCTGGAGATTAGAATTGCCCCCACCCTCCCTGTCTTTCGTAAACTACTCAAGACTCATTTATACCGCCAGGCATGGGGGAGTTGAAATATTCCTTCCTCCTAGGCCATTACAAGTTATGCATGGTCTGTATGTTTGGTTTTACAATAAGGGTTTTTAGTTGTTTTATTATTGGATTGTTACATGCTGTTTTTATCATTGTTGTTAGCCGCCCCGAGTCTACGGAGAGGGGCAGCATACAAATCCAATAAATAATAATAATAATAATAATAATAATAATAATAATAATAATAATTATTATTATTATTATTATTATTATTATTACTATTACTATTAACTTAATTTTGAGGAATATCAAGGTGTGTTCCTGCTCCTAGGAAGATGTGGACTCTCTGTCATTATCCTGTAGTAATGTGGTCTCTGCTCAGAATGATTCAGAATTGTTCTGTAGCTGCTTTGCATTATTTCAGCAGAAATGAAAATAAGTTCTGCTTATAATACTCTGTGTTAATGTTTGGTGTAGCTGTGTTTAAGGAATTTAGCAAGACAACAGAAACAGCATCAATTGCAGTGTGAAGCAGGTAGTTTGAAGTCACTCACTGTACAGAATTAGCAATAGTACTTAGACTTATATACTGCTTTGCAATGCTTTTACAGCACTCTCTGAGTGGTTTTACAAAGTCAGCATATTGCCCCCAACAATCTGGGTCCTCGTTTTTTCCACCTCGGAAGGATGAATGGCTGAATCAACCTTGAGCCTGGTGGAATTTGAACTGCCAAATTGCAGGCAGCTGACAGTCAGCAGAAGTAGCCTGCAGTACTACACTCTAACCATTGCGCTACCGTACTGCACTTTAGTTCTTGAAGTCCATCTTATGGAGCAAGATGAGTCTCAGATGTCTCACTCTTGTTGAAACAACCTTGCCAGGCAAGATTGTTTATGGGATTCTGACAATTATTTCACTCCTGTGATTTCTATACATATAATTATTTATTGATATGCGTTGTATCGTGTACTCTCAACATGAAATACAGTGAACATATGCTATATTTATGGCCCTTTCCCTTCTCAAGAGCTTGCATTCCCGTCAGACGTTCATTCTATGCTCCTTCATAGCACTGGCCACAGCACCGGTTCAGAAGATTAGAGTAACAGAAGACCCTTTTCAAAACAGGAGGCAGAGATGTTGCAGTTCTGCCACAAATGGTCTTAAAACGTCCACAAACTTCATAAAACCCAAACCTCCCACCACTTTCAGCAGACACATCCTAAAAACATATGCATTGCCTGAGCAGAGGAGCAAGAGCTGCTTCTGGTTTGAGTCTTCCTCGAGAAGATCACACTTCCTCCATAGTTCCCTCTAAGCTGAGCAGTGAGCAATCGCTCACTTAAAAATCATCATCAACTCAGAGTTTTCCAAACCTGCCCAGAAGCTGAGAGGGAAAGAGAGAGAGGGGAAGAGAGGAAGAGAGAGAAACAGATAGAAAAAAGAGAGGAAGGAAAAGAGAAAGAAAAAGAATGGGAGTAAGGAAGAGAGAAAGAAAATCAAAATCTAGTTTGAAACTAGCTCAACTATTTAAGTGGCATTTTGATATTGATAGAGTTGCCCTATTATGAGCTCACTGTTATAGACACACAGTAAAGTATTTTATTTTGAAATTCTCTGAGGCAAAACAGGGTGGGTTTTTAATTTATTTATTTGTTTGTTTGTTTGTTTATTTATTTATATTTTTTTCTGTGCCGCCCAGTCCCGAAGGGACTGCCGCTCAGACACTATACTTTCCCCCCCCCCCAAAAAAAAATTAGAGGGAACACTGACTTCCTCTCTTTAGTGCAATCCGGGGGTGGCTGTTTCAACCTACAGCTTGAGTTGACAGCTGGAACGGGGTAGGAGTTTATTTATTATTTATTTATTTATTAGATTTGTATGCCGCCCCTCTCCACAGACTCGGGGCGGCTCACAACAGTGATAAAAACAATATATAATGACAAATCTAATAATTAGAATCTAAAATAACAATTGTACATTTAAAAATCTAAAAGCAAGGAACCCCAATATAAAAAACATGCATACAGTCATATCATGCACAAAAACTACATAGGCAAGGGGGAGATGTCTCAGTTCCCCCACGCTTGATGACAGAGGTGGGTTTTAAGGAGTTTATGAAAGGCAAGGAGGGTAGGGGCAGTTCTAATCTCTGGAGGGAGCTGATTCCAGAGGGTCGGAGCCGCCACAGAGAAGGCTCTTCCCCTGGGTCCCGCCAGACGACATTGTTTAGTCGATGGGACTCGAAGAAGACCAACTCTGTGGGACCTAACCGGCCGCTGGGATTCATGCGGCAGAAGGCGGTCTCGCACATATTCTGGTCCGGTACCATGAAGGGCTTTATAGGTCATAACCAACACTTTGAATTGTGACCGGAAACTGATCGGCAACCAATGCAGGCTGCGGAGTGTTGGAGTAACATGGGCATATTTGGGAAAGCCCATGATTGCTCTCACAGCTGCATTCTGCATGATCTGAAGTTTCCGAACATTCTTCAAAGGTAGCCCCATGTAGAGAGCATTACAGTAGTCAAGCCTCGAGGTGATGAGGACACGAGTGACTGTGAGCAGTGACTCCCTGTCCAAATAGGGCCGCAACTGGTGCACCAGGTGAACCTGGGCAAACACCCCCCTCGCCACAGCTGAAAGATGTTTCTCTAATGTGAGCTGTGGATCAAGGAGGATGCCCAACTTACGGACCCTCTCTGAGGGGGTCAATAATTCCCCCCCCCAGGGTGATGGACAGACAGATGGAATTGTCCTTGGGAGGCAAAACCCACAGCCACTCCGTCTTATCAGGGTTGAGCTTGAGTCAGTTGCAGGCACTTCAGGATTCAGGAAGTAATTTCCTTTCTTGGCATCCCTTGTTGGAGCCTAAAGACACTACTTGGTTTCACACAGGGATGAAATTCAAAAAAACCCTTTCCCTACCAGTTCTGTGGGCACGGCTTGGTGGGCGTGGAAGGGGAAGGATACTGCAAAATTTCCATTCCCACCTCCCTCTTGGGCCAGCCAGAGGCAATATTTGGCGGTTCTCTGAACTACTCAAAATTTCCGCAACTGATTTTCTAGAACCTGTTGAATTTCACGCCAAGGCCAGAATGGAAGCCAGCAGTGGAAGAAGTCACTGCCCTCTCTCAGCCACCCACAGAAAATGACTGAGTTTATTTAATACATTAAAGAAACAGACTTGGGTAGTTTGGGATTCAGTATGCTGAGTTACCCAAATAATGATGCTAATTTATGGTATAGTGCAGGGGTGTCAAACACATGGCATGGGGACTAGACATGGTCCATGCGGTACTTATATCTGGCCCGCAAGCCCGCCCTGGAAAAAGCAAAGCACCATCCCGCAGTGCCTCCTGTAGGTTATTGTCAATTATTGCCAACAATATGGAAAACCTATCTGGTCATTATATTGACCAAACATCCTATTAATTTAATCCTGCATAACTTCTTCTCTGGCAATATTAAACTGCTAACCAGAGCATACAAAACATTTGCCAGACCAATTCTTGAATACAGCTCACCAATCTGGAACCCGCACTGCATATTGGACATTAATACAATTGAGAGAGTCCAGAAATATTTCACAAGAAGAATCCTTCACCCCTCTGCTCGCAACAGAATACCTTATTCCACCAGACTTGAAATTTTGGGCTTAGAAAACTTACAGCTATGTCGCCTTCGATCTGATTTAATTGTAGCTCATAAAATCCTCTACCACAATGTCCTACCAGTCAATGAATACTTCAGCTCCAACTGCAACAACACACACACACAAAATAGATTGAAATTCAATGTAAACCGCTCAAAACTCGACTGCAAAAAACACAACTTTAGCAACAGAGTGATCAATTCCTGGAAAGCACTACCTGACTCTGTGGTTTCACATTCCTAAGAGGACCATTGTGCCTACCATCCCTGCCCTACTGTCCTATTGTCCAAATTTACCTATACCTACTTGCTTTTGTTTATGTTTATACCATACCTATTATCTTGTACACGTTTTGACAAATAAATAAATAAAATATGTGCTGTTGTGGAATATTAATTACACAAACACAATGCCTTAATGCAGTGGTTCTCAACCTTTCTAATTCTGCGACCCTTTAGTACAGTTCCTCATGTTTTGGTGACCCCCAACTATAAGTCTAGCGCCAATTCTCCCAACTGAGGTTTAAGCTGATTGGCAGAAAGGTCAGAGGGACATCTCCACTGTAAATGCCTGATTGGTCAGATTGTAAAAATATGTTCCAAGGTGCCAGAATAGAAGCTTTAGTTACTAACACCATGGGAAATTTGTCTTTTCCACGGTCTTAGGCGACCCCTGTGAAACGGTTGTTCCACCCCCAAAGGGGTCCCGACCCCCAGGTTGAGAACCACTGTCTTAATTAAAGTCATTACTAGGCTCTTTAGCCCAGATACACCACCTCCAAATGATAGTTTGCTCACCTGGAAGCACACAGACATAATTGAAAAGCTTTAGATTGAAATTCTTCAATGGCTCGAGAACACAAGGACTCCCCTTTCCGACAATACTAAGCAGGCAAACCTCTGGTTCTGGTTCCCTTTCCCAGGCAGAGGTCTCTCTCTCTCTCTCTCTCTCTCAAAGCAGGCCCATTTTTGTTGTGTAAAGCTATTACTGGGGAAAAGCTCAGCAGCTTTGAATCCTTGATGGCCAGTGGATGTTATTCCACCATAATTCCACCAGAATATTTATTTGTTTATTTGTTTGATATTTTTTTATGCCGCCCTTCAACATGTTAGCAATAGCACTTTTTTTTTTAACAATGCCCCCACAATTCGGTCCTCATTTTACCCACCTCGGAAGGATGGAAGGATGAATCAACCTTGAGTCAGTGATGAGATTTGAACCGCTGACCTACAGATCTAGCAGTCGGCTTTAGTGGCCTGCAATACTGCACTCTACCCACTGTGCCACCTTGGCTGCAATAACTGCTTCAATGAAAGTAACAATACTATAGTCTTTCCCAACTGTTCCATCATCTCTCCTACTGGGGAGGAGGAAGTGGCTGCTGTAAATATTTCAGACGTTATATCATTCAAGCACCCTTGTGTAGATTGATTGATTGATTGATTATTTATACAGTTTAAATAGCTGCCCATGTTGCACAAGTGTCTGTGGGCAACTTACAGGATTAAAACAAGCTATTGTTGATTCAATTCACCAACAACAATAGCTGAGTTCATCCACCCCCTGACACAAATGCCTACTGAGAAGATGAGATCCAACAAGAGGGCATTTGTACAAAGCTACAATTTAAAGTGCTGTTTTTTTAAAATCTATCTGGTTTTTATAACATACAGACTGTCCAATTCTCTGACAGTTTCTGTCTGATATGAACTTGATCGATTGGTCAGACTCCAGGTCCCATCCTTAATATTGTGTCATCTGATGGCACCCAGGTAGATGAGCTTACTTTGCCATAGGTCTGTCCACTGGAAATTTAAGTTGTCCTTTCCTTCCCTCTTCTTAAAACAAGGTTTTATATCCTGCATTAAATCAATTTAAGATTTATATATCCAGGAACACAATTATTTATTTATTTATTTATTTATTTTTGTTGTTGTTGTTATTATTATTATTTTGATTTTTATGCCACTTTTCTCCTTAGATTCAGGGCGGCTTACAACCTGTTAGCAATAGCACTTTTTAACAGAGCCAGCCTATTGCCCCCACAATCCGGGTCCTCATTTTACCCACCTCAGAAGGATGGAAGGCTGAGTTAACCTTGAGCCGGTGATGAGATTTGAACTGCTGACTTGCAAATCTACAGTCAGCTTCAGTGGCCTGCAGTACAGCACTCTACCTGCTGTGCCACCCTGGCTCAAATTTCTTCAATATTCTTTCAACTTCCCCCAAAATATTTCAATATACTAGATAACTATATTATCTAGTATATTCCAATAAATAAATAAGTAAGTAAGTAAGTAAGTAAGTAAGTAAGTAAGTAAGTAAGTAAGTAAGTAAGTAAGAAAGAAAGAAAGAAAGAAAGAAAGAAAGAAAGAAAGAAAGAAAGAAAGAAAGAAAGAAAGAAGAGTCGAAGTGGTGCAGTGGTTAGAGTGCAGCACTGCAGGCTGCTTCAGCTGCTAGCTGTAGTTCAGCAGTTCAAATCTCACCACCGGCTCAAGGTTGACTCAGCCTTCCATCCTTCCGAGGTGGGTAAAATGAGTACCCGGATTGTTGGGGGCAATAGGCTGATTCTTTAGAGAAGGATGAAAAAGCACTATGAAGTGGTATATGTCTAAATGCTATTACTATTATATATCAAATATATTTATTTCTGATGAGATTCCTTTAGTGGGACTGCACTAAAATTTCTCCCCATCTAATTTCAAAATTTGGAGGGGAGGTGTCTTCTGAGTGAGGTCTATGGTAGCAATGTCTCCAAAAGAGCAGAGATGGCACTGTGACTGTGGCCAGCAGTGTCTCTCTAGATCAGGAGTGTCAACCTCATGGACTGCACTGGTCACACCTACACCCAGTTTAGCGAAGGTGGGGGGGGGGGAATCCTGATAGCTCACATGACAGTTCTGCTCTAAATAAAGGAGAGACAGAGAGATCACCTACTTGCATGCTGGACAGCTGCTCCTCATGAGGCTACAAGACTGGAAGTGTTGTGGTCTTCTCCTTGAGTAGAGCAGCTGGGGGATGAGGAAGAGACAGTGTGCTTAGGCTGGAACACAACCTTTTAAGAACATTAAGTTTGTTCAAATCCTCATTCTCAGGCTCACTTTTGAATATAACCCATGTACAGTTATTTGGAACAGCGGAACAAAGAAAATCACCACTTCACCACTGGTGAATCAGCCTTCTTTCCAATTTAGAGAAAGAGGACAATAAAATGTTTTAAAGATTACCAATTGATAGCAAAAAGCTTCATGGGATTTTAACTGAAGAAAGTTGTAAATGAACAATACACCTTTGAAAGATTATTTTTGCAAAAGTGCTTCTGATGCTATTTGGAATTAATTAGACATACACACTAGACCTTGGTGGGAGTCGTAATTGTTCAGCCTCAAAGGCAAAAGACAAATGGTGCATTTTATAAAATAAGAAGATAGTTATAGAATGTAGGATAGAATATATAATTAAAATTACAGAGACAAATGGAGCTAAAGCCTTAAGGATAGAGAAGAGGCAAAGGGGGACAAAGGATGGAGGGAGACCAGCCTTTACTTTTCACCTTTGATTCACTTTCACTGTTGGGTTACAATTCTAAGAAAAAGGACTACCAGAAAAGCTTCAAAGCTTGGTAAGGGCAAGTTAAGGGAGATGTTTTAGAGCCACCAAATCAACAGACTGTGGAAACTTCACAGTAGACTTCAAGCATCTTGCAGTGTATGCCTCTCCATTCTTCCTCCATACCCTGGATCCTTGGTTTCCAAATGAGGTGCAAAAGTTTCCACAGCCTGTGTTGATTTGGGGAGCCATGTCATCGGCGGGTGTTGGTCCACTGTGCTTCATTAAGTCCAGGCTCAACACAGCCGTCTACCAGGAGATTTTGGAACACTTCATGCTTCCTTCCACAGACGAGCTTTATGGGGATGCTGACTTCATTTTCCAGCAGGACATGGCTCCTGATCGCATTGCCAAAAGCACCAAAAACTGGTTCCATGCTTGTGGGATTACTGTGTTTGCTTGGCTAGCAAACTCACCTGAGCTAATATTGATATGGGGCCTTGCTAAGAGAAAGATGAGAGACATAAGACTGAACAATGCAGAAGAGCTGAAGGCTGCTATTGAAGCATTCTGGTCTTCCATAACACCTCAGCAGTGCCACAGGCTTACAGCTTCCCTGCCAGGACACATTGAGGCAGTAATTGCTGCAAAAGGGGCTCAAACCAAGTACTGAGTACATATGCATGCTTATACTTTTCAGAGGTCCGATATTGTTCTATGTACAATCCTTAGCTTTATTGATTGCATGTAATATTTTAATTTTCTGAGATGGTGGGTTTGGGGTTTTCATGAGCTGTACCCCATAATCATCAAAATTATGAAAATCCCAGCTTGAATTATCTTGCCTTGCATGTAATGAGTCTCTCTCATAAATTACATTTCACCTTTTAAGTTGCATTACTGAAATAAATGAACTTTTGCATGATATTCCAATTTTTGAGTTTTACCTGTATTCGCAGATCATTGTGGAGGAATTTTGGCCCAGGCCTCTTTACAGCATTGCTTCAGGTCATTGAGCACAGCTTTCTTGAGATCCCTCCACAGTATTTCAATTGGGTTGAGGTCTGGACTTTAACTGAGCCATTGCAAGACCTTAATTCGTTTCTTTTCTTCAGCTATTCTGTTGTAGATTTGCTGGTGTGCTTGGATTCATTATCCTTGTTGCAAGACCCAATATCAACCAAGCTTTAGCTATTGGGACAGATGGCTTCATATTTTACTCTAGAAT
Organism: Erythrolamprus reginae; assembly: GCF_031021105.1. Classification (NCBI taxonomy): domain Eukaryota; kingdom Metazoa; phylum Chordata; class Lepidosauria; order Squamata; family Dipsadidae; genus Erythrolamprus; species Erythrolamprus reginae. The sequence continues at coordinate 98,046,694 of NC_091951.1, read as the reverse complement.
ACTTTGGTATACAGAGATCATGGTAGACTTAATGTTTGCAAGTGCCCGAGTCCTGTGGCTGCAAAACAAGCCTGGATCTTAAACTCCTCCACCACCATTCTTGACAGTTGCCATGTATGTGTTGTGTTTGGGTTTTGCCAAAGAAAGCACTGTGCATTATGGTGAAACATCTCCACTTTGGTTTTGTCTGTCCAAAGAACAGCATTTCCGAAGTCTTCTGCAACTTTGCAAATCTAAGCCATGCTGTCATGTTCTTTTTTAGAGAGAAGGTGCTTTCTTCTGGCAACCCTTCCAAACCAACCATACATGTTCATTCTTTTTCTCAATGTAGTTATGAACTTCAACATTTAACAGGTTAAGCTATGTAACTTCATTCTATATATGGAAGCAGTAAGGGTACTTTTTCATACATGGTGTTCTGTCTGGGTGCCCCCAGACTTCAACACCAACTGGAAAAAACAGCCAGACACGCTGGTACAAACAAAGGCACTTTATAGTTTGAAAAATAAACACAGAGAAAAACCTGTTCTTCCCAACAGGCAGGCTATGAGACTTCCCAGCAGAATCCTGACGGCCAGACAATACAGCAGACTTCTTGCTGGCACACCCACCACTGTAGAGAATAAGACCCACACCTTTTCCCCCCAAGGTTTCAGTATTCAAAGTCACAAACCAGAATTCCAAGACGCCAAAGATCACAGCCAGGTCCCAGGACTCCCAAAGATAATACTCCACAAGCCAGGAAGGGTGGGTCTGCCTTTTCAGCCTTTCCGGAGAGCACCACACCCAAACCCAGCTGTTGCCTCTTTAGTGCTGAAAGTACCTGGCTAATTGTCCCCTTCGTTGTGTTGTTCTTCTCTGCCGGAGATCGATGATTGCTTGTGCATTTTCATCTAAGGAATCCAGGCTGCTTGCTGGGGAGAGCTCCCCCTCGGGGGACTCTGGCTGTCCTCCCTCTCCCTCAGCCTGAGATTCCTCCTCCCCGTCTGCCTGAACCTCCTGTTCCTCATCCTCCCCCTCTGAGCAGGAAGCCGGCAGAGGATCAGCCGTTCCCTGAGGGGCCTCAGACGGAATCACAACACATGGCTTCTCAATTTTGGCTCTTTTTGCAAAATAAATGTCAATATGGTGTGGTCTGCCATGTGTTATTGTTCACCTGTGTTTATATTTACCTACTTTTAAGAACTGCTAAGATGATTTTTACTATGTTCTGATATGTAAAAACAATATAACTCAAAGAAAATGTACCCACTTTTACACATGATGTATGGATTTGATGATTAAATCGCATAAATGATAAAAACTTTATGATATATCCTTAGAGAAGATACAATCTGAATGTATTTATAACTGCTATAAAGATCTGAAGTCATATTAAGAACATAAGAAGAAGAGCCATGCTGAATCAGGCCAAAGTCTATCAAGTCCAGCATTCTGTACTCAAGGGAATCCTGCCTGCCTCCACCAACAGAGGCAACACCTGGACATCCATTTCAATAACCACTGATACACTTGGCATCCATGAATCTGTCTAATCCTGCCTTGAAGCTATCCAGGCTGACATTTTTCATTATGTTATCCTTTTTTTCTATTTCTTTCATTTTTTTACTCTTTCCTCAGCACTTGTCTTTTGAAATGTTTTTATTCTGTAATTTTTTAAAAAAGTAAAAATTCAAGGGATCCAAAACCAAAATGGTATTCTGCAGTGGGCATGGGTGCACATCCTGCATCTGTCTGCACTCTCGAATGGGGTCACTCGGGAGCCATGCAAGAAGATAGAGGCAACATGCTTACACACGCTTCAAAATACTTGGTGTAACCTATTGGTGCTTTCTTAAGTCAAATATATATATTTTCCTGGGGATCAGGCAGCAACCTGGGAGCCTAGAGGAAGAGGCCGCTTTTGTTAAGAAGGTGAAGACAAGAGGCAGCCCATGCCTTTTCCTGCACATGCTGTGAGCCGCCCCGAGTCCTCGGAGAGGGGCGCCTACAAATCCAATTAAATCTTAAATATTTCAGAATTCAAAGCGCTATACAATTATCGGCGGAAATGTTCAATAAATAAATGGGAATTAAAGCTTGTATGTTTAAAGTTGAACTCAATGTTTTGTTTTTTTGCATTTGTTCTAGAATCCATTTAAAAAACTTTATTCTGGTAACTAGATTTTGAGCTGCACATTTTTATCAAACAGCTTTGAAGAAGAACTATTTCCAATTATGTTCTCTAAGGGACCATATGCAGTGAGCACCCTTTTTAGCAATTTTGTTAGAAAAAGAGCTATTGCTGGAGTGGGGTTAGATGTCACTAAAGTACATTCTGAACCACAAGGTTTCCTCAGATTTCTTAAGGTGTTATCATCTCAGGCAGCAATTCCAAACCTTTTTCGTTACACTTTCTGCTGAACAACATGTTCATTTTAACATGGTAGTGTGTCACCCTGACGTGGTTATGCTTATTACGCTTGATAACATGGAAAAATAGCCGAAGACAAAAGCCACTTGATAAATGTCCACATTTTATTTATATACACGTAGAACTTTATACACAACAGGAGAGCTAAAGGTGCAGTGAATGGAGTAAGATACTGTTATTTCTCATGCCCAAAAGCACTGAAATAGACTATGGAAAATATACTAGAAATCTGTAATATGATGCAGTCTCCCTCTCAAGCAAATCGAAAGGGTGCTTGGTGGGAGCTGCTCCCGAGGGTGCAGGTCCTGCTCCTTGCTCTCACAGTAGGTAACATTTCCTCCCTTTCAAAGCAGTTCTCATAGAGACCGTTCTGCACCTACACTTTTCAAAGTATATATATAAAAAAACAATACTTTGCTCCTGAGATAAGCATGCAGTAATAGTAGAAATACAACCAAAGCCGGAACCTGATGAATGACTCTTTCCAGACTTACTGTAAAACAAGGAAAATACATAAGCCTAGAGCCTTTCTCCCCCTCCCCTCAATCAGAAAGGGTTTAAAAAAAAAAGCCTGAAAGCAACAAAGCCTTGCCTCTCTTTTTAACCTTGAAAGGTCAACTGTCTGTTGATGCTCTTTTCCAGCAAGCAATAAAGCAGGGTCCTATGCATTGGCAACTCATGCCCACAGATCGTGCCCCCCTGTCTTATATCCCCAAAGCCGCAGTATGTGTTGTTAGGTACACTCCCTGGTCTTGCAGCAAACTGCTGGTGTAGCTCCCGAACTAGATCTTAGCTAGCTAGCTAAAGTGCCTTCCCCAAGTGGGAGCTTCTTTTTTTGGCCTCTTTTAAAGCACACCAAAAAGTGCAATCTGTGAGCAGCAGGCAGGCAACTGGACTCGGGATTCAGTTTATGATTTGGTCCTCTGTGGAAGGATAGGATGCCCATGGAAACGGAGCCGCAGAAAGGATAAGGCTACAGAAATCGAAACTAGCGTTCAATCTCTACCGGATTTTAGTGGGAAACTTGGAAATCTTTTTTTCTTTCAACTTTCTTAAGGTGCAAAAAAACAGATACGGTTTTAAGTGTGCCGCCTTCTAATGCGACATGTTCTCCTTGACACAGCAATCTTCTTTGGAATCACAGACTGAAGATTCTCCAAAATCAACTCTCTGGTTACTCAAATGGAAATATCTGAACCAATCTTTCAAAAAGATCACGCAGCAGTTCCAGGCTACAAAAGGTGTCAGTTAAGAGCACCCCCGTTCTAAACTGAAAAAGCACAACCTAACTTAACTGAGCAAGATCAAAAATTGATAAAAAAGCACAGTGAGTAGTTAACCTTAGCTGAGAAAAGAAAGAGACACTTCCATGGCAATAACTGCCATCTGTATAAAATAAATTAAATGGTGAACTTTCATTTGGCCTTTATTAATAAGATAAGAGAACCGTGCCTACGTATGCTAACAGTGCCTATGTATTGCTAGAGAGAGAGCTGGCTATGTATTCCGGAAGGCTGAAAAGCTGATTCATCATCTACAGTATATGAAGGCAACTACACAGTACGTGCAAAATCCTGCTATAAAAGCCATCACTATTGGACATAAGTATCAGCAAACTGTGAAGGGCAATAAACAGGCTCTACTGTTCCAGAAGGAACAGACTGAAAAGTTTATTTACAAGAGTCCTCAAAAGAGGACCTGAATGTATATAATGCATGCAAAATGGCTTTATTGAATACAGCTCTCCTGATCATCATCCCCTTTACCAAGTAGGTTCAAACTCTCACATGGATCCTCTGTGCATTTTAATATTGGATTGAGTAGACTCCTGTTTTCTGAAGAGTTAGAAAATACAAGGGAAATATCAATATCCCAGGCTTAATTAAGTGCAGGAGGAAAAGGACAAGTTGCTCTACATCAACTTTAAAGCCAACTAATGGTCACACTGAGAGTTTTGTTTTTATTTCTGCAAATTATCTCAGATATCAACACAACACCTGCAATAGAGCTTTCCAGTTCAGTGACAACACCTCAAAATAGCATGAAAATCCTGATTACTATTTTTTCTATTTTCTGTCATGAGGTAGACCCTAAAGCAAAGTGGCAGATTACCATCAATATAGTCAATGGCTCCTGTGGTAGAAGAAGAAGAAGAAGAAGAAGAAGAAGAAGAAGAGGAAGAGGAAGAGGAAGAGGAAGAGGAAGAGAAAGAAGAGGAAGAAGAAGAAGAAGAAGCAGCAGCAGCTAGGATGCAACTTTGAATGTTGCATTTTGCTTTACTGATTATATTAACACTACAGAATAAAACAGAAGATGAACTCATGCTGTAGAAAAAACATAAGACAAAAACTGTCTTTATGTAGATTGAATCCCATTTGTTTTAAGGAAGGAAGGAAGGGACCATGGATGTCCATTCAAGCATCTCTGGTCTACTTATCATGGGGCATATTATTTCTTGGACAAAGTTCCACAGCTGTTACATAAAACAGCACTAACAGGAACATCTACTAGGCAGTTACATGTAAGAGATCCACAAACCATTTTAACAGTATAGCCCCAGAAGGGTTTGCAAGAGACCCAGTATATTCCTTTCATTTGAAATGTGCACTTTTGAACTAACCACTACATTCCTCAAGGTATATGGAGGAAAGTTGATGAAGGCAAATATTTGCTTTTCTGCCTTTAGATTTGTTTGTATATCTTTTCGTGCTTTTTAGAAAGCCCTATCGTTCTACAGACATTATTTCAATTCAAAGCAAATGCCAGGCTGCAGAAGATGGGTTTGTCAAATGCCAAAAAGGTGCCTTAAATCTAATGATGAAGTCTATCTGAATTCACCTGTTCTGACAGTCTGGATCTTTTCCTAATAATTTCTACAACTGTTTCCTTACTGTTTTGCCAGTGCTTTCCCAGCTATTTTGGTGCTGATAAACTGCCCAAAAGCATATGTAAGCACTCATACATAAGCTCTGCAAAAGACAAATTAAGGGCATGTGTTTCATGAGCACCCAAGCTAATAAACTAACCCCATCTGTAATTTCTGAGATTGGTTGCTTTAACGATAAATTTTTTTTCAAATATACAAGGTGCTCACCAAAAACAGTAACTGTCCTTTTGCTTATCTTGAAATTAAAGATTTGAATCTGGAAAGCTTATTGCTGTAGAACAAAACTGTGCTTTGCAGTTACACTGTTTGAAAGCAAACCACAATGCTAAAATACTGACAAAAACATATTCTTACTATTTTTTACTTTTGTATTAAGCAAAAAGAATTATTAGTCTTATGAAAACCTGGAACAGGAAAGGGGGAAAAGCTATTTACAAGCTCTAGAACTTGCAGTGTAAAAATCTGAATGGTTCAAAAGTATTTTATACATATTTGTTTTAAAATGAGGCAATCATTAGACAGGAAGTAAACTCTACAGAGTGGCTTTCTAGATCCATTTTTGTTGATAACAGCTGAAGAGATAAAATTCCCTTCTACCATTCAAACTTTTACAGATGTTTTAAAGGTACTGTTTAGCTAAAATAGAACACAGATATGATGTCACAATCTCAAAATGTCAAGAAGTAATTCACAGAATACTTTTCTTTAAAGATCCAGGAATCTAGAGTAATGCTGGAAAAATTTCATTACTTTCTTCCTAGCATAAATATATTTGCCTTGTGAAAAAAGCAAGACCTAAGATTAGTACTGAATTGGTCAATGCACCAAGTTGACTCTCTCACCTGCCTTTCAAATGGCAAGATTTGCTTCTGCAGGTCCATATTGGCACTATAAAAAGTTCAAACAGACGTTCTTTGATGAAAAAAAAATCCCCAAAATGCTTGCAGGTGTATCTATAAAGGCCATAAACATCCAAAGGGAGGCACAGATTCTACACAAGGAGTTTTAGTCCAATACTAGTTCTTCTTAAGAACATCCACAATAGAGTTGTAAGATAACTGTCCTCAATATTAATGACATGACATCAGTTCCCCATGGTAGCAAATCCCTTCCCACAAAGTGCATTTTCCAAGAGGTCTAGTAGTGCATTTATCTCTGCTAGGCCTAGCCTTAACCACAGCAACCATTCTCTATGGTCCATAAAACACTTCTTGGTGCTCTTTTTACTTGCAAGAGTTGCAAATTTTCTGTTGTGATTTTCCATTCAGAATGCTGTCAAGTTTAACTTTACAAATTATTGGCATGTCACCCTATGTGACAGCTCCCCAAAATGTGGTTTAGTTGCATTCAACTATTTACTAACTGTAGGAATAAGGCCAGCAAACACCAGCTCCCTGAGGTGAAGACAAGCATGGGTGGTAGCACTCTTTACCAGAAGGCCATCATTCAAAGCCAAACAGGTTCATCCATCCACAATGGGAACAAGTTTCCAAAACAAAAAGGTCAACTTCTCATCAACTGCCTCTTGAGTGCTTCACTACTGTGGATGGAAGCTGTATGGAAAGTACCATTTTGGCAGGGAAGGCTGTCGGAAGGGAAGGGAAGGGAAAGGGAAGGACCATTCAGCATCACAAAATTTAGGTACGACTGAGGCTGGAGAAGAGGCTACTGTCTACCAGATGAAAGAATTCATACCTGATAAAACATCATTAATCCCAGAAATATTTTAAGTATTTTTAGCCACCTTAGTGTCCTGTGAAGACAGACATCATGACCACTGTTGTGGACATCTGATTAGGTACTCCTGGAATTAATCATTTCAGTCAACTGCAGGAAATTGGGGAGGCATGGAAGCTGCATCATAATGATGCAAAGCAAAATCATTAAAGCATTGCACTGGTTTCCCTTTGGTCATTTATTTCCCCAGTTGGGACAATCTGGTAATGACCATGTTGGAGAAGATAAGTGAAATATTGTGTGTTCCCTCTTCTAGAGTATTTCACATCTGCTCAGGGGCAAAACAACAGAGTAGGACCTATGTAAATCATGTGCACTGATCAGCCCCCAAAGCTTGAATGTGAATGCCCATTTTGAACAAAAAAAAGAGACGTTCAAACCATTGTGCCTCACTGGAAAGTTGAAAGGAAGTAGAATATTGGAATCCCAACATCTACACCCACTCATCTTTTTCTGGGGAGGGGGACGGGGGGCAGTTTCCACATTTCCGAAAGACAAGGGCTATACACAAGGGCTATACACAACAAACAGCAAGCCCCAGACCAAAATGCCCACTGTTGGGGCCATAAATTGATTTCTCCCCACAAGGAGTTCAGGCTGGATAGTGAAAACTGAAAACCATTTTGCCAGGATCATCCAGGATATCAAGTCCTTTGTCAAATACATTGAAACAAATTGTATTTTCAAAGCAGAAGAGTCCACTTTCTCTGTACCAATAGTGGTCCTCCTGTCTCTTCCTATTCTTGGGAAAGAAAATTGAAGAGTCCAGCCCAAGACTACTGATTCTCATCCCTCATCTGTCCTATTATGTTGATAAGGCTCTCTAGTCCAAACACATATCCCATATCAGGGCCATCATGGACAGTGGGATCATCCCGAAAGCCTTTGAATGTGCTGTGTGCGAAGTCAATCATACGTACATCCACCTTGGGCTGGAAGCAGACGGATTCTGTGCTGCTGACATCTTGTAATTTGTCAGTGAGGGAGAGGTCCACTGGTTTTAGGCGCATCTCTGCTTTGCGTTCCAGGTATGTCTCACATCGGGTATCCTTCCCATCATAAATGATGAGCAAGGAGCTGGAATAGAACCGATAAGAGGCCTGCCTCTCCAATACAGCCTTTAGGCTCTGCAATTTGCTGAGGATGGGATCAAAAAGGTCCTTTCGTAACTCTATGCCATTGTGCAGGTACTGGCAAAGGGCACTGCGAAAACCCTCAATGGAAAGACCCCTGCCATAATATTTGTTCCTGCACAAATAGTGCCCTGTATTCAATTGATAGACCTACAACACAAGGAGAAAGAATGCATTAGTTTGAAAACATAGTCACATTTTAGGACGGTTACTGATCCATTATCTGAGTCTGCGGAGAGGGGCGGCATATAAATCCAAATAATACATTATTATATTCTAGCCCCTGTCAATGAAATGTTTGTATTTTGACATGGCAGTGTTCATAAGGACTGGCAAGAGGAAACAAGCATTGGATCAATCCTTCAAAATATACCAATAAGGAAAAAAAGGAAGTGCCCTACTCTGCCAATTTAAATTATTACTAAGGGCATTCCTCTCCATTAGACTAAGTAGCCCAAAAAGCCCAGAGCACTAAATCAAACACAATATACCTCTCAACAGTTTTCTAGGCAGATTGCTTTGTCTTCTCTACATAATGCTAGCAGTTATTGGATAAGGGTAGAAGCTTTAGTGTTTCCACAGAAGAACAAAACCTCTTTAATCTCTTTCTTGAAGTTAGTAAAAACCCTGCTAGAATTTTTTTTAAAGCCTAAGGAGAAAACTGCTGACAGGGTAGATAAATGGTTTTCAAACTAATTGTCCAGGGCGTTCTCATTCCTAAGTAAAACAGCCCACAAAGGCCATTAATTAAACAAAAGTTACAGAAGGAACAATTTCTTTTAAAGTCAGGCCATTCACATTGGCTTGGAAATTCAGAGTTAATTCAATAAAACTTTTTACAACAAAGATATTATCCCACTTTGTCACTATCCAGCAGAGGGCACCAGCAGGTAATGCATCAAAAATACCTGGCTAAAAAAAGTCTCAAATCCTCTGAACCAGAGATAGAGGTAGTGTAATCTAACCTACATTCTTTGTACTTTGAAGGAACAGGCTTAGAATGCAATTCCCTGATGTACAACCCTACTACTCCAGTATAGTAAGGATTGTTATTCCAGAAAGACCTTTATGAGAAATAAACTCTTATCTGCTTCTCAGAATTCAAGAGGACCAAGCACAAACACTACATTACCCTGCAATTCCTCTATCCCAGCAATCCTTTTGGCTGCAAGGCTTGGCAGTGCCAGTGCACGGCAGCAATGGGGGGAAGGGATGCATTCATACTCTCGACCTAACCCCACACATGCGCAAATGAAGGTTCCCACGTTTGTCTGCTTCTTGCACAGTCTGATTCCCAGCAGGCTGCAGACTGGTACCAGTCTGTGGCCTGGAGGTTGAGGAACCTTGCTCTACCCCACTTAAAAATATAATTCTATTATTTATTTGAAAAGAAATTGTATCATGCCTTATGAATGTATCCCATGACAATTCACATAGCGATAGAAATACCACAAAGACTGCTATATTGCTTCATAGTACTTTACGGCACTCCCTAAGCAATTTACATAGTCAACACATGGCCCTTCAACGATCTGGGTCTTCATTTTATCAACCTTGGAAGAATGGAAGGCTGAGTCAATCTTGAGCTGGTTAGGATTGAACTCCCGGCAGTTGGCAGAATTAGCCTGCAATACCGCGTTTTAACCATTGTGCTACCACAGCTCCTAATTCGCCTAGGATTTGTCATTCTTTTCCTCCACTGAGAGCTGAACATTTTTCAGTGGTTTCAAGTGTTCTTTCTTCACGTTTGCCCTTTACCTCACAAAGAGTTAAAAGGCTGAACTTGGGATGAAAAGATAAAACTTTTTGCAATATTTGCTCATATGCTTTCAAACAAGTCTAAAAATATGTCATTGGTTTAGAGAGAAATAGTGTGATATTGTATTTTGTTAATACAATCCTCTCCTTCCCACGCGTCCTGTTTCCCAAATTTGTTCTGGCTGGACTATTTTTCAAAAGTGGGGAAGGAAGAGATTCCAGGTTTTTGCAGAAGTTGGCAAAATATCCCACGCTCCATACACAGGAAGAGTCCAGCAGCCACAGCAGCCACAGATTACCTTCAGAACCGCCTGCTACCGCACGAATCCCAGTGACCGATAAGGTCCCACAGAGTTGGCCTTCTCCGGGTCCCGTCGACTAAACAATGTCGTTTGGCGGGTCCCAGGGGAAGAGCCTTCTCTGTGGCGGCCCCGGCCCTTTGGAACCAACTCCCCCCGGAGATTAGAACTGCCCCCACCCTCCCTGTCTTTCGTAAACTACTCAAGACTCATTTATACTGCCAGGCATGGGAGAGTTGAGATAGCTCTTCCCCCTAGGCCATTACAAGTCATGCATGGTATGTTTGTGTGTATGTTTGGTTTTATAATAGGGGTTTTTAGTTGTTTTTTATTATTGGATTGTACATGTTGTTTATTATTGTTGTTAGCCGCCCCGAGTCTGCAGAGAGGGGCGGCATACAAATCCAATAAATTATTATTAATTATTATTATTTACATACAGTACCTGCATGCCACAAACACGGACTCCTAGTGTAGCTGAGGTGCTCTGGGCGCACTTCTTCATCTGCCGAGCAGCTTTCTCCTCAGAGGCATCGTCCCCATGCTGTCTGGTCCCCATTTTCAAGTCAAGCACACAGGGAAATTTGAAATGATGCACCACGTTCTCCAGCAAAAGAAATTCTGAAATGCCAGTCAAGGAGAATTTATCTCTCTGTTGGTTTCTACTGAAACACTAGGGCTTCTCCCTTGTTTTCTAGAGAGCATATGTTCAGACAGACCAAAACATTCACAGGGGGAACAGGGTACTCTATGTACAACTAGCCATCAAGAGACAGGAAGAATGTCCATTTTCCCTGTCAGAACTAATATCTGAGTATTCATGACTGAGTACTGGAAATGGCCAGAAGAAAACAAGGGAACATATTTGCACCGTTATAGTCAATACATATGGTATGAAGAACAAAAGACATTCTTGGTAAGAATCCATACAGACGCTATATAAAAGTGATCATGTTGTAAAACACTACAATATGGCAGATTTTGCCATTCGGAGGATACTGTAGAGCTTTCGTTCCTTAGACTCCGATCGCATTAGACTCAGTTGTTGCTTGTGGCAACGCAAACTCCAGGGATTAAAGCTGATCTTCTCAGAACTAACACTACTATTTCCATCTAGCATCTGAAATGGAACATCTGAATGGAAGCTCTTGTGGCTCTTTGTGTCCTGGATGCTGTTGGTACAACATATGACATAGCAATAAAAAGCCGTTAAAAAGAATTGTTACAGCACAGAATAACATTTGAGTTGCTAAGCTTAATTTTTTTCCTACATAATTCTCTGCCATACCATCAATATATTGGCCAAACATTATATTTTTTGTTTGTAAGTAACACATTTCCCCGAAAATACGACTTACCCTGAAAGTAAGTCCTAACTTGATAAGTCCTATCCCCAAAATAAACCCTACTTAAGACCCTGCGCACTCCGGGGTGCATGGTGTGGGGCAAGGTGCACGGGTAAAAATTAAGCTAGGGTTGGGATGGGAGTGGTGGAGCTGCCCTACTTACCAGGATTTACGCACCCCGACACCTGCCTTGCTTTGCAGGTCCATTTCTTCGGCGGATGCTTCCTGCTGCTTGCACACAAAGGCCTCTGCAGTCGAAAAAGAGGCTCCAGATTGACACGTGCAGTGCCTCCCCAGCCTCATTTCGTCACCAGAAGCCTTCTGATAAAGCCTCTGCAGCCAAGAAACAAGGTCCAGATTGACAAGTGTGTTGTCCTTGGCCTCCACTTTGCCATCAAGGGGCCATTCCGGAAAGGCCTCTGCAGCCAATAACAAGAGCTCTGGATGGATCCTGAGCGGTTATCAGCTGCAGAGAGCTTTTCAGAAGGCCTCTGACAGCAAAAGAAAAGCCAGGGGGCACCGCATGTGCCAATCTGGAGCCTGTTTCTCGGCTACAAAGGCTTTCCTGGATGGCAAAACAGAGGGCTGGAGTGACACTGCAAGTGGCGGCAAGTAGCTGTGGAAGTGGTCTAGCAGCGGGCTGCTGCTAGGTGAGATGGTCGGTGCTGAGGCAACGAGGTGAGTCAGTAATTAGACATCCCCCCCCCCCCCAAAATAAGATCTGATGCCATTTTTGGTGCAAACCAAACCAAATGAACTCCCGAACGAATCTCTGGAAGGAACCCTCTCTGGATATATGTACCGCCCCCTCCCTCCTGGTCTTTCGTAAAGCTTTGAAGACTCACCTCTGCCAGCGGGCATGGGGGCCGTGAGTGATGAGATTGTCTCCGGCCGATATTATGAACGACTGAATTTGATGAATGTGTATGTCTGTATATGGGGTTCTTTAACACTTTTAGCAATTTATAGTATTCTTTTAAATTAATTAGATTTCTTTGATATATTGTTGCATTTATAATATTTACGCTGCCCTGAGTCGCTTTGAGAAGGGCAGTATAGAAATCTATTTAATAAATTATACACACACACACACACACACACACACATATATGTCACATGTTTAAGCTGAATTTGAAAAATACATACACACACACACACACACACACACATACAGTAATACCTTGTCTTACGAACCTAATTGGTTCCGGAAGTAGGTTCGTAAGGCGAAACGTTCGTAAGATGAAGCATTGTTTCCCATAGGAAACAATGTAAAAGCGATTAATCCGTGCAAAAAGAAAAAAATATCGCAAAATGGCACTCTGCCGGGCGCCGCCGCCTGGCTGTCACCTTTTAAAACAGCCGGGGGGCTTCTTGGCGTTCTCCCGAACCCGAACTTTTTGGGTTCGGGAGGCCACCAAGAAGCGCCGCCGCCTGGCTATCACCTTCTGAAACAGCCGGGGGGGGGGGGGGGGCTTCTCGGCGTTCTCCTGAACGCCAAACCCAGAAGTTCGCGTTCGGGTTCCAGAGGGCGCTGAGAAGCACCCGGCTGTTTCAGAAGTTTACAGCTGGGCGGCGGAGCGCCGTTTTTGCGATTGGCGGCGGCATTTTCGGCTGATCTAGAGGCTAGAAAGGAGGTGGGGAATCCCAATAGGGAATTCCATAGGCGGAGCTTTGACGTCACGAAGACATCCGACCTGTCGGACGTCTTTGTGACGTCAAAGCTCCACCCATATATAAAAGATTGGGTCTTATTTTCGGGGAAACATGGTATTAAGGTGTTTGGAGGTACCTGCCAGAAAGCCAGTGCCAATCTCTTATCATGGATCTTTGTTTGATATTTAAAAGAAATCCAAGAGGGTGCTTAAGAAAAGGAAATTCTTAATTACTCATTTGAAGGAAAGCAAAAGAAACCAACCATAAACCACTGCCCCCAAAACACAATCCAGTACCTTTCCGAGGTCTCAGAAGTGAGCCCTGCTTTCTCCTCCTTATGCTCGGTACCACTGCCTGATTTGTTGAGGCTCCTGCGGGAGTGTTTACGACGTGGCTGGTCCCTCTCTGGAATATCATCTTGCTCCAAGCCTTCGCTCTCCACATAAGGATATGCTACCAGGTTAATGTAGCCATCACTGTCTCCCTCAAAACAGACAGACACTACACCTGCCAGGAATCAGCCACATGAAGCATGCCTCACGTCAGATTTTCAAATTAGTACTTAGAAATGATAAAACTACTAATAATTTTCCCAAGGAGCAGATTGGAGAATGAAAATAAGGCTCATAAATCCATTTGTAGAACTTACCAAGACGAAAAGAGAGGGGCAAGAAGCAGTCTTTCTAATTTGAATATCTTGTATTTGTAGATTTTAAAAAAAAACCAATTCCCTCTAAATATTTAAATATTTTTATGTAAAACTGGTATGGATTGAAAAAAAATAACACCAGATCTCTGAATAAGTTGCAATAGATCACTAACTGTTTTTAATCCCCACACAATGGTATTTTGGTACTCATTGCTAATTCATTCTGGGAGGAGCGATGAGAACTAAAAACGATGAGTACTGACAAACAATATGACATGGCCCTTTATTTCGGCTAGATGAAATAGCAATTCACAAGGCAGCCAATGCCAGCAAGTTTACTTATACATCAAGTACCAGGAAAAAGACGAGTATTAAGACAAGATTTTTGCTTTAAAATGTCAAGTACCGAATTCAGCCACTTTTGAAGCAGTTGTGTACTAAGGTATGACTGTAGTTTAATTATCACAGTAAACTCTCTGACTTGTTCCCCCAGACCAGGGTTCCCCAAAGTTGGAGATATTGCAGAACTGGAGTCCTTACAGAGCTCCACATCAGTCCTTAGTCCTAAAGGTGAGGTGACTAGAGACAAGACAGTGTTACCCAGGGCTGGATGGTCAGCCACCAAAGAAAGCAATCTGGAGTTGTCTTAAATTATGGTTGGTATATTATTCTGATAGCAATTGGTCAAAGTCAGCTATATATTTGCACTGGATTTATCCACCTATTCAAAACTTCCCAAGAGCTTGAGATAGGCAGGTGGGATTGTTTGATGGAGTTAAAGATTGTTATTTTCATAATACTACTGGTATTAGTTAAAATAGTAGTTAATTATTTACAAATAATAAATGTTGTGGGAGAGTGGTATCAATGAATTATCTGGAACTTCTTGAAGGGACTGGTGAATGAAGTTTGGGGATCCCTACCCTAGATTATTCTACTGATATGGAAATAAAAACAGGCAATTGATTTGGAAATGTTATCTCCACTGGGGTCTGTCAATTAAATTGCAGAATTGTTTATTATGTATCTTTTGAATTGGACTATTATCAAGTTTGCTTTTTTGTGAAGGGATCAATTTACAGGGTGACGTTCTCATTCAACTTATATCCAACTTTTCCACTCAGATAAACATTGCCTACAATAAATATTGGCCACCACTGATCCACCTTATGCAGCAATAAATTTGTATAACGAAAGTTTTGTAAAAGAGGTAAACAAAATGAGGCTGAGAGTATACATTTAAAGGACCAGCTTTAAAATTTCAAAGTGGCATAAGTGCCTTTTTCGGGAGTACAGTAGAGGAAAATATAGGGCAGCAATTTACATACTAATGATGCACTGTAAGAGCAACTAAATGTACTTGGAGCCTGTTCTATGAAAGGTACAATAAATATTTCAGTATATCTAGCATAGATTCAGCTCCTGTTATTAATTACTCAGTTTGTGCCCAGATAATGCCTTCCATAAGTCACCCCTGTCCATTTGTTGGCACACTCACAACTTGCACACCAAACATAATATTAAAGCTTTTTCCTTGTTAAATATTTTCCCAACAGTTTTAATAGGAAAAGTTATGTGGAATGCTGATACATTTCTTTGCCTCATTTGCTGTAATATGAATATTTTGAACAATCTAAACCACTATAGAAAGAGAAAGGTCTAAAGATGTGTCTATGTCTGTGTTTCTATGGAGAGTCTCGGTCATCCATAGCTGACCCAAAAAGCTGTGCTTTTTTCAAGAGGCAACTGGACTTTCTGGGTTTTCTTTAAAGACATTTCCCTTCCCATCCAAAAAGCTTCTTTGGCTTTCAGAGGATGAGAAGCGAATTTTCTTCAAAGAAAAACCAGAAAGTCTAGTTGCCTCTTGAAAAATTACCTCTGGGAAAATTTATGTCTGTGTGGGTTTTTTTGTCTTCATTCCTTTTTAGGTTTTCACACTTGTAGGTGTAAAGTCTCATCTCTACCTATAATTGATACCCAGAGATGGAGCTCCATTTTTCTTCTGTTTTAAAAGTATCAGTGCTGATTTTTCTTGAAAGACTTAAATAAATTGGATTAGTACATTTTCTGGTCCCCAGCTGGTTCAACAAATGGAGTGTGGCAATTATTTGTTTATACAGTGATGCATGACTTGAAAATTTAAGGAAGACTTTATAGCTACTTATTCAAAGCAGGACAGATTTGACATACTGTACTCAGGCCTGTTAAAATTATGATTTTAACTAGAATGACATAATTCAATTATTCATAACACTAGTTAAAAAGATCCAATTAATCATCACTTCCTAATACAAATGTAGGCATGTTGTTTAATATAGCTGTTATTCATCTTCATCAGGACTTTATATGTTTCATTTTGAATGTCGGTACACCCTACCCATAAGGATTTTCATTATGTTAATTTTCAACCAAAAATTGAGAAATTATCCAATTTTTAAATTTTGTAGCAGAGCAGAAACATTAAGCAAACTACTGTACAGTAATACCTTGTCTTACGAACTTAACTGGTTCCAGAAGTAGGTTCGTAAGGTGAAAAGTTTGTAAGACAAAACATTGTTTCCCATAGGAAACAATGTAAAAGCGATTAATTAAAAAGTTCGGGTTCGGAAGAACGCCGAGAAGCCCCCCAGCTGTTTTTAAAGGTGACAGCCGGGCAGTGGTGCCCAGCGGAGCGCCATTTTGCGATCTGCGGTGGGTTCATAAGCCGAAAAAAGTTCATAAGAAGAGGCAAAAAAATTTCCGAACCCCAGGTCCGTATCACAAGGGGTTCGTATCACAAGGGGTTCGTATCACAAGGGGTTCGTATCACGAGGTACCACTGTACTTCAATTAATTATGCATGTTTTTGCTATAGTGTGCTAGTATAACTATCAGCAAATAGCTTATTTATACTACTTTTTATGCTTATTTTAAGTTTTATACCAAACGAAAAAAATTCAATGAAATAAATATATGCCTTGTAAAACTGGTTAATTCTTTTAAAGGAACCAAATACAAATAGTTTTTTTTCAAGGTTTCTGGATGCTTACCTTTATACTCAGGTGTGAATTCCTTCATTTCTGGAGGCAAAGATTCATAAAAGCGTTGTTCCCTGGTTATGAGAGGTTTGCACACAGTGTGGTCATCGTAGCGCATCATGCTGCTGTGGCCGCCCACCTGATGGATGAAAGGCTCCAACAGGACCCCTCGGCTTCCTGTGTGGGTTGCGTTCTTGCCATGCTTCCCCACCTCCATGGTTTGACAAACACACATTGCGTAGGGCGCAAGTCACACACCTGGGGCATGGGGAGAGCTGCATGTGGTGGAAGGAGCAGTTTCCCAAAGAGAAAATTATCACCCCCTCAGTTAAGACCAATAAATGATTAAGCACCAACAGCCTGCAAAACAGAGAAGAGATGCCACAGAGTTTGGTCAAAAATAATGTAATAAATCCTATATTTTGCTGCAACAATTGTCCTTATTGCATCTGATGAATTGATCCCATGTCAAGGAGTCTAAACAGGCAAATTGTACAGTACATCCAATTATATGGTTAAACTCTTATTTATAATGACTTGTCCAATATAAACTAGGCAATTATTTCACCATTATAGCTTATGGGCACTGAAGATGTGATCCTCCCAACATATAGCTTTCTGATTTATAATAATAGATCTCTAACATCAGAAAAAGATGTATGATTTCTTTTTAACATTAGGACTCACCAGCGCTCTGGCTTTCACCAATCTCAATGCCTATTAAAAAATAAAATTATGCACCCACTAAATTAAGGAGGGAATAAAATTGTAATGATCCCTAAATCAGATTGGCTTCACTAATTTGGAGTTCTGTTTTTTGTTTTATCCCTTTTTAGATTAAAATTATACATTGTATATTAGGCCGCATTTTTAACTTTTCCCAATAAAACCTTCATCAAGTTCAACTATGTATACTTGCAGAACAGCATTTTGGATTCATTTTTTTTTTACAATAAATTATATCAACTTTATTTAAATCAAATCCACCCTGACTCTTAGGAAGCAAGATAATATTCGGAAGTGGCTCAAGCAAACTGTAATTCACTGGTATAAAAGGAGAGGAAATAAAGCACAATTAAACTCGAAAGATTCCGTTCTGTAGCCTAACTCGATAAAAGTACAATTCTAAACTTCCTTTGCAGCTTTTTTTCTTTTCTCCCTGGTCTACCTAATGGAGCTGATACTCAGGGGCCAAAACGCACTGCTTTCGCTCTCAGAATAGTTGCAATATGGTATGAAATTAAAAGACATTTTTACCTGTCCCTTTCCAGAGTTAGATCACTCTCTGATTGTCTTAGAGTTTTTTAGTGCTCCAGGAATTTGATCAATCCATTTTGGACACCTGGGAGATCTAAAAATTTTCAAAGGGAGCTCGAAGGGTGGGTGTGTCTTGAGGCTCCAGTGATCCGTGTAACAGAGGTTGGTATTACCTCCACTGCAAGCTAAGTTTAATCCTGACCAATTAAAGGTGGATTCAACCTTCCATTCTTCTAAGGTCGGTAAAATGAGGACACAGATTGTTGGAGGCAATATGCTGACTCTGTAAATTACTCAGAGAGTGCTGTAAAGCGCTATGGTGAGGTTTCAGGGCTACTGTTATTGCTCCCTCCTGGAACAAAAGTCTTGGATAAAAGTACACATGAATGCCCCTTTCAGAGCCCTGATCCTCAGGGACTCCTTGTTTCTCTGAAGAGCACCAGAAAATATAGCAGCACAAATGACATCTAGAACACTCTGGAGAAAGACAGAATAAGTCCAAATGAATATATGTAAATGAGCCCACTTTTGCCACATTCAACTATAAGAACGGCAAAATACAGCTGTTTTTCCACTGCTATTGTGTCAGACTGCCAACCAACAGCCTTTTTAAAAATACTATCTGGAAGAACCTTAAACCTGTAAGTCTCCAGGAAGTGGATGGCATTTTTAGATCTGTCAACACTGCCACCCAATCTTAAAACCATATCCTGTAGACAATGGAAATAGCAAAAAGTGTCTAGTTGACTTTTTAAACTACATCAAGATAGAAGTTACTATTCACAGAAAGAACATTGGGGAAAAAATGAAGGAACACCATTATGAATGTCAGAAATCACACAGAAATGCAAAAGCACAGAAATCTTTAATTAAATAAGTAGGAAAGATTTAGAGGGAATTGATCAATCACAAGATAAATGAGAGCTATAAATGACATGACTGTAAAGATCAAATTGGAGGAGTCGCTGGTGTTCATGTGCAAATATTAAGACCACAATTCAAATATTCTGCCTAGTTACTCCACCCTTAATTAATTCACTTCTATTCACAAAATTTACCATTTAATAATAATAATAATAATAATAATAATAATAATTATTATTATTATTATTTATTAGATTTGTATGCCGCCCCTCTCTGAAGACTCGGGGCGGCTCACAACAATAATAAAAACAGTAAAGAATTCATTTCTCACATAAAGTTCAATGTTATAATTTTATAACGATTGATTATTAATCAACAATGCATTCATCACTACTGTAACTGATCTTATCTAAAATTCCCTTCTGAGAGTTTAGACTAAGAAAGAGCAACCCTTTAGATTAGGCTGATAAACTACCTTGCTTATCTTTAACCATCTTACTCAAAGGTAATGGTCTGAAAGTTATTCAGTGCCTGCACAACTCATATTCTAGGCCAGCAATGGCTAATCTTTTCTGGACCGAGTGGCCAAAGTGTGCATGCACCTGAACCTTCAAAATGCAATGTGCATGCAGTCCCTGTACATGCACCCAACTCTACATATGTGTGCACCCCCTGCATGCCCCCGCGTGAGGCATGAACTTCCCCTGCATGGGCCCTTGCACGACCCCCCACGCATGCACGGCAGAGACAAGAAGACCAGCTGGTGAGAGGCACACACACACACACACATGTGCGACAGACCTGAACTGGAGTGAAGGCTCCTGTGCCATCAGAGAGAGCGCTGCGTGCCACAGATTCGCCACCACGGTTCTAAGCCACCAAATCAGCACATCAATATTGAAAACAATTTATTATAGTTAAAACAGGAAAACTACCTACATTTAACACAAGCTACTGAAATACTTTTGCATATATTGGGTGGTTATATTGGGCAAAAGGGTATAGATAAAAGGGTATAGGACGATAAACAATGCTAATGGTAGATAAACACTGGAATGGTAGTATAGCATCATTTCCAATAATCCTGAGGAAACAGAGAACATATGTAGCACGGTAGCATTCTTTATTTCAGGAATGTAAAGCATAAAGAGGTATAAACAGTTATCATGATGGCATTATTTTATTGTATAAAGTGCAGAACTTGTCCTACACTTGTATCACCACCGTTGTGAGATGAATGCACAGTTAAATGGCTACAGGAAGCTGTTTCCATCAGAAAGACATCTTCATTAAAATTACTGTCAGCGCAATATGGTAATAATATGATAATCAAAACCATTGTGCAGAAAGAGTCTTCATTCAGACAGTTAATATCATTCACGGCACAGCATAGCTGTGTAACTTGGGACTCCTCTACTTACCAAAGCAAAGCAGGACAAGACAAAATGTAACTGCAGACTGGCTGGGTTGCATACTATTCCAGAACGTATCAGTTATTGAAAGCAAGCTCCCTTTGCAGTTTAGAAGCTGGAGAAACAGCGCCACTGTTTTCTATCCTCTTTGTCATGAAAAGACTAGATGTCTCACAAAATACAAGACTGTTGCATTTTAGTAGGCCATTCTTTCTTTCTGCTTGTACTACTACTACTAATAATAATAACATCTTAGGAGACAAAGGCTGTACCTAAAGTAACACTGAAAATCAGACAGACCAGCACTTATCAAAATAAGGTTTATGGAAGTCAAATTCTAAATTTTCAACTAATTTCTGAGACTTCCTTGTTCCTCAGCTCCTCCTTCTGCCCAGTCTCCTCATATCATACATCACTACATACTTGAACCAGCCAAGAGTAAATATTTTATAGACTTCCTCCAATCTAATCCAAATGCTGCAAGTATGTGCAGAAGTCCTTGTGGTATTCTTACTCTAAAAATGAAAGTTTACAAAGAAATCCTTTGGAGACGCTGCATAAACAAATGAGAGCAAATGATTCACATTTGCCCAAGGGCCATCCTAATGTTTTGACTTATTCTTCCTGTTATGTCTTTGCAGAGGAAAATGTTGTATTATTCACCTTTTATAAACATCTTATTTAGATGGTATGCTGAATTATAAAGTAACGTGAACCAGCAGAAGAATAACATAAGTGCTACAATTTTTAATGTGAATGCTTTATTCTCAAAAATGATGAAAATCCTTTCATCTCAAACGATACTCTATGGTACTATATACATTCTGAATTTCTGTTAGCAGTCAGACAGAAAAACTAGACCTCTCCAGAAGAAAACTGAATATAGCAGCGAACAATATGAAATATCGTGTTCATTTGCTATCAAATATGTTTCCAAATTAGAATGGTATGCATTGCCTGGAAAACCAAACTTCAGCACAATTCCATAAGAATATAATTCCATAATAATAGAGCCAATATGGCAACGCAATCTTACTGTCTCAAACATTTGAACATTTTCATTACATAATTTGTATATCATAATACAAACATTATACTGTATTCTTATATAAATAAAATTCTTATATAAAAAATTTTCAGTGAGTGAGCAAAGATAAAAAGCAATACTGTAGGTGCAACATCAACACAGACTAACAGATTAATTTTACCTGCCTTGGTTCATAAAATGCACTTTAACATTTACATTAGCAAACATTTTTGGAAAAATTATTTCAGAATGGCATGCTAATGCCAAAAAATTTCTACTAGAAGGTATCATTCAACCTATAAAGTCTCCACGCGCACACACAAGCACATGCACACACAACTTAGGCAGGTATTCAAATTATATTGAAACTCTTTTTATCCACTTTGGTTAACAAGAAAAACACTCCAAAACACACATTTGGGCAGTTAATACTAAAGAACAGGCAGATTAATATAAAAATTGGTATTTTTAGTTATTGGAACCCAACAGTTTAGGAATTTACTACCATTTAGGACTGGGTCAGAAGTAAACAAAATGGATACATTTCTTGTAAAACTAATCTAACAAACAATATAAGATCCACTAGTCAAAATTCTGTACCAACCACTGCGTTCTTCACTAACTCAAGTTTCCATACACGTGACACAGAAAATATAGGAATATTATTCCATCTGAACAGAGATTGTGACTAGATTTCTACTGACGCAATTATGCAAGTACTGCCAGTTTGTCACTGCTTCAGATTCTTTCAGACATATTTAAATAAAAAAATCTATACGAACAGGGGAAAACTGAAAACATATTAGATAAGGTGTAGGAATTAAAGCAGGCATAGGAACCAAATTAAGGTTAAGCACAGAAAATGAAAGTGTTGAATAAATGTTAATTATTTCAACCTCAAGTTTTATTTTCAGGAAGATTTATATCTCATCTGATTTTTCATCTTGAAGAATTTATCAAAATGTTAAGAACTTACATTGGCAGTGATGCAAGCAAATGGCAATTAAGATATGATGTATCTAACACTGAAAGGTTCTTAATCAATGTCTTAACCATCCATTGTTTTCCAAAGCCAGCCAAACTGATCTGCTTCTAAGAAATGTTCTCAAGCTGCATGAAGCTTCCAAGAGTTTAAAATCTAAGATGGATCAAAAAGGCCAATCTTGATTGTTTTACCACTTGAATATAACACATATTACATTTCCTTTATATAACAATTTATTACAAACAATAGTTTCTATTTTAAAGAATCCTACATCGTCAATTAAACCAGGTCCACGCATCATTTCTAAAACAAAAAATCCCCCCAATCTTGAGAAAAATGACTTTTTCTTTGTTTTTTTAAAAATACCAGTATACGGATTTTATATACTAATAAGACTTTCCCAAACAGTACAAACTACCAAATCTTATTCAACCACATTCAAGCAAAAGATGATCTAGGTATTTCCATTGGTAAGCAATGATTGCTGCTAAAAGCAAATGTAATTAAGAGAATACTTTTAAAAATAAAACTGGTCAAACAAATCATATTATTAATTGCATTTTTATCCCATAAACACCCAGTACAGGGAAGCCTGAAGTCTAAAGACAGTGAAGAAAATATAAGCTAACCGTTTGTATTCCTGCAAGGAATATACAAAAAAAAATCATTCTGAAACTGCATGCTTTAAAAAAATCCTACTGTGATAAGATAGTTCATTATAGTTCCTTACTGCGTTTTTAGCCAAGGCCATCAAAAGGAAGACAGGTCAAAATGACCAGGAACAACCTGACTTAATGGCATCTACTATTTAGGAGGGAAGAGATTAGAAACTCAAATATACCATGAAAATAGTACCACGGATGCATAAATACAAAAAATACTCTCAAGATTACTGTATCAAAACATAAATACTAATCACATGTAGAGCAATATTGCCTGAAATTTCAAACACTCCTTTAATCTCAAGAGAAGCATAACATTACCAGGCCACAAGTAAGTGAAAGGCATTCATATCATTAAGCCTAGAGACTTGAACCAATTATGAACCTAACATATTCTAGGGGGCAGTAATAAGTGAGTTTTAAATAAAAACAGAAAGGCATTTCTTATGTGTCTCAATACGCTAATAAGAACAGGATTCTAAGCAATGATAATTTATTTCCAGCAATAATCCAATAATCATAATTATCAACATTATCTCATTGCTACTTACTTGACTCTTGTCAGTGGACTGACAAGATCATTTACCAAATGCTTCCATGAAAACACACACACACACACACACATATATATGCAATTTTAATATGTACATGAAAAAAAAAGTTCCAGGCAATTAATTACCTGATTTCAGGCATACTCACTTCTTGTTTATAACAAAGATACTAACTTTTCCTAGACTTGCAACTCCTGCTCTAAGAGCAGGTGGCAATCATGGCTAAGAAACCCTTTGCGTAACTTCATGTGGTATGCCAATTGTATCCTTTCCTTGATTATGAGGCAATTGGCTCAATCATTCATGTCCAGGTAATCTTCTGCTTAGATTATTGCAGCATGTTCTACATGGAGCAACTCTTGAAGAGTATTTGGAAGCCTCAATTGGTCCAGCATGGACAGTTTTGGAGGTCCCTAGGGTGGCACATGTAACATCACTGTTATGAAAGTGCACTGGCTGCCAATCTGCTTTCTTGGTCAATTCGTGGTACTTGTTACTACCTTTAAAGATTTTTATGCCATGGGTGTAGGACATGGGTGTCAAACTCATGGATCACGTTACTGTCAAGTAGCATATCACGACATTTCTCCCCCTTCACAGAGCTCGGATGGTTGTGGCCTCTGCATCACACAGCCGGCTCACAGGCTGCCAGTATGATACCCCTGGTTTAGGGTATCTGCAGAACTGTCTTTCCCAATGGAATTGGCCTGCCCCACTCACACAGATCTATTGCAGATCCCATTAATCAAAGAATTTCAGCTTGTGTTGGGAGATACAGGAGAAACTCCCACTCTTTGGAACGTCTTGCCACAGAAGATAAGATCCATCTCTTATCTTTCAGCCAAAAACCTGGCTATGCCAGCTAACATGGAGTCCTGAAGGAGAAGCAGTTGACTGGAGTTGCTTATGCACTAATAGAAAAAGCATCCCCACTTCTCCCTTCCAAACTCTTGTTTTTAGTTGGGTTTTTTTTTTTTTGCAATCTTAATCAGTTTTTATAGATATAACGGAATGTTTTAAGTGTTTTATCTTTTTTGAAAGCTGCTCAAAGTTGCCCTGAAACGTGAGATGGGCAGCAAATAAAGTTAACATTATGCAAAACTGTTTTAATGAAGAATTATCTACACTTTCTAAAATATTTGAAACTTGTTTCAAATTGGTAGAAGATAAGCATGTGAACAATGTTAAAATGAATAACATACAAATGCGAAAAAAAGTTTGCAATACTGAGAGGCAATCCAAAAAGCCCAATTCATCACCGTTCAGTATTCGTTCCCCATAGAGAGCTTGTTATATAAGAGCCAGGTGGCACAGTGGTTAGAGTGCAGCACTGCAGGCTACTTCCATTTCTCTGATTGTTTCTGTCTGATATGAACTTGATAGATTGGTCAGGTTCCAGGTCCCATCCTTAATATTGTGTCATATGATGGCACCCAGATAGGTTAGCTTACTTTGCCATAGGTCTGTCCACTGATAATTTAAATTGCCCTTTCCTTCCCTCTTCTTAAAACAAGCTTTTCTCTCCTCAATTTAAGATTTATATATCCAGAAACATATACTGCTCAAAAAAATAAATAAAGGGAACACACAAATAACACATCCTAGATCTGGATGAATGAAATATTCTCATTGAATACTTTGTTCTGTACAAAGTTGAAGTGCACAACAGCATGTGAAATTGATGGTCAATCAGTGTTGCTTCCTAAGTGGACAGTTTGATTTCACAGAAGTTTGATTTACTTGGAGTTATATTGTGTTGTTTAAGTGTTCCCTTTATTTTTTTTTGAGCAGTGTACATTCTTTGCACTTCCCCCAAAATATTACAATATACTGTATAACTATATTATCTAGTTCAGCTAACTGCTAGCTGTAGTTCAGCAGTTCAAATCTCACCACCGGCTCAAAGTTGACTCAGCCTTCCATCCTTCCGAGATGGGTAAAATGAGGACCTAGATTGTTGGGAGCAATATGCTGATTCTGTAAACTTCTTAAAGAGGGCTATAAAAGCACTATGAAGCAGTATATAAGTGTAAGTGCTATTGCTATTATATAAACAAGAATCAGCCTGCTTCAAATTATAATTATTATTTTTTTCATTTTCTATTATTTCACAAGTATAAAATATTCACTGCCCGTGGAGGGAAGCCTTTTCTGCTTTATTTTCCCCAACGTTTTGTATTGGGGCCAATCTGTTTCATTTGGATGGAGGTTCCAAGCCAAAAAAGTCTCCTGCCAAAAACAACAACAAGAACACAAATGTCTCAATACATTTTGGACCACTTGAAAACTTTACAATGTTCTTTGCTACCCCTCCTGGTGGATGGGTGAAAGGCTTATGGCATCCCAAGTATCCCCCTGAGCAAATGTTTCTCTGGCCTCAGCACACTCCCCCCAACACACACACCCCCTATCATCCTGCAGATGTCACCAACATCTGCCTCTATCATTCCTTACGAGGTGAATCTCACATCCAGGCTTCCTCGAGGGGGAGGCGAAGAGCGCTCAGAAATCGTCTGAGGAGAAAGCCACAACTCCTTTTAGCTTCTCCCACAGCTTCCCCCCCCACACACACACCTGGAGCCCTCTCTACTTGGGGGATTATATTCGACCCCTCGTAGCGCCGGCTGGGGATGATGGAATTTCAGGTGAAGCTCCATTAAACTCGCCTAGAGGGCGCCAAACGGGGGGGAAGCTGCTCAACAGACACCTGTGCCGTAGACTTCTCTTGAGCGGTTCCAGAAGACGCGTCGTCGTGAGGACACCTAATTCTCTCTCACGGGCTTCGGCAGCAGCCCTCAGCTTTGCTGTCTTGCCACCCTCGGCACCGGCCTTCCCTTTTTAACCCTACCGGCACTCATTCAGTCCCCGAATTCCCCTCCCTCCCACATCCAATTCGGAAGAGGCACCCTCCCTTTGGGGTCCGGATCGCTTCCTAACGAAGAACAAGGGCCCGAAACTCACCAACGTAAAACTTCCCCCTGCCTGGCCGGGGGGCGCTGCTGCTGGGTCCCCCCAGGCCGGCTTCAAGACTTCCCTCACCTGCTCCCTTAACAGTTCGAATCAACAACAAGATGGCGGCGCCGGGAAGGTGGGCATTCTGCCGTCATAGCAACCGTGGCGCCCGAGGTCCACCTCCAAGGAAGCTAAACCAATCCCGTGTCGATGCATTCCCAGGTTTCTATTGGTTCTCATTTTTATTGGATGACGTGTCCGTCACTTCTTCCAAATTCTCTGCGCCTTCTTCCCCGTCTCCGGTTTTCCAACGCACGCTGCGCAAATGTGACGAAACCAACCTTTTTGCGGGGGCTATTTCCTATTGGCTAACGAGGAATGATTCGCCAGCCAATCACAAAAGCCTTTCGCTGCTATTCCGTAAGGCCCTCTTGAGGTTGCTCTTTTTAACAATTGACCTCTGAGCCTTCAGAGGAAAGTGATTCTTAAGCTAACTTTCCGCCGCTTAGCTTCTGAACCCTGGCATGACATATTTCTCATACTGTCTTATCTCTCAGGAGACTTTCTAAATGTTTTACAAACTCCTGTCTTATTCCGGCTGTCAAAACTTGCCTTCTGACTAAGATTGTCTTAAATTTTTACTTTGAAAAAATGTTCATAGCTTTAAAGGGTTTACTGAATATATGTGCTAGCATTACCAGACTTACTAACAAACAAACATTGTCTAGTCTTTTCAAAAACGAATTTCTAACTTGTTTTCTAAATTTCTCTGTTGGCAACGTGGTTGTCCCATGGCAAATTATTTAGGTCAGACGGAACCCATTGCACACAGCCTAACCCACCAAATAATTTATATCTTTACAAAGCAGACAATTTCTCTGTCCTCTTTTTAATTTATTTTTAAATCAAATTTCAGTTCAAAACTGCAGCAATGAGAGGTGCAGGTGAAAGTAAATGATACAGTTGTACATATATTTCACTCCTACTGAATTTGTTTTGTTTGAAAGCACTAAAATCATGAGGTTTTCTTGACCAGCATTAAAGGAAGAGGCTAAGGACATTTTGAACTGTTTTCATTATTGAGGACAATATGTTTAATATTGTTTGTTACATCTAACCAGATTTTTTAAAAAGTAGGCCACAATAGGAAAATGAACCTTCAGCTATGACCATAATACAAGGTATCACAATGAAGTGTAACTGGTGTGGGCTTTCTGCTAGTTTTCTAAACAAAGAGAAAATGGAGAAATACAATATTTGCCCATCAAATGAGATTAAAGGAACCTTGTTTTTTTACCAAGGCAATGACAAAATTTTCTGAACATGGCAGTTTCATCAGTATTAGAAAGTAAGTTCACATACAAAGTACCAATCCAAGTAAAATGTTATTTTTAAATTATAGATCTTTTTAATAAAATATTGCAGCCACTTCTCCTGCATGTATCCAGAAAGTACTTTTCACATATCTGAAAGTCAATAGTATGTAAAAGCTTTACACTGGCCTTCCACCCTACACATAATTGCATATATGAAACATTGACTGTGTGATAACCTGTCACAGAATATTCCTTTCTGGAAATCTTAAATACATAGAACTTAACATATTTAACTGGATACAGGATCCAGCATCCATGTAATAGTTATCAACCAATGTAGAAGCAAATTTAAAAGCAGAAGTGTAGAAGTTAAATATAAATTGCCTTTTCAATTTGCTTCTTAGTAGTTGGTATTTTAAGATAAGAGCCCTTGAGTCTGCAATTAATACATAAACTAGCCATCAAGAAGAGTAGCTATTAATAGAGGTTACCTAATTCCAATTTCAATAATAACCTCTAATTTGTTGAGATTGTTCCTTTACATTGAGAAGGATAGTTATTAAGTTTCCAAAAGTAGTTATGGTGCCTTTAGTGCCTATTCTTTATATTCATTCTCCAGGAAGGTTTTAAAGTATACTAGTATCAGCCAATAAACATAGTAAATTATTGGTAATTCAATCCTTTCCCCACTATGTAATTCAATATCTTTTTGACATTTTGACTTTTCCTAAATACCCACAATCCCAATAGGCACTCTCTATTTCAGCTCTTATTTATTTGTTATTCTTCAGTTCATTTGTTGTTTATTCAGCTTCTCCCACTTGCTTTAGCTTTAGCTAGCAGCTGCTCTGGCTGATAAGAAAAATATACAATTGGCTTAATTTCACCATGCTTTTTTTCTTTTATTTCAAATACAGCATTTTTTTTGGTTTTTTCTACTTTGTATTTCAATAATTTCTTTTTTGCACTATGTATTTAAATATATTTAACAATTCAACATAGTGGTAGTCTATTAAAAAGAAGTTATACTATCCTATAGAACTTGTCAATATATTTACTTTACTTAATTGCTTGTACTTAATTAAGCAATTAATTTATTGTGCAACACCAAAAATTTACATATCCCCAATGTATATGTAATCTTCTATTTTTTCCAGTAACAAATTAAGTTGTTTTGATTGGCTGCTCCAGCAGAGGGCACTTTCACACCGCAAGTTTGTCCTGGCCACTACTGCACACCCAAAAAAAATTTTTTTTACTATAAATTGTAGGACTACGTGCATAATCAACATTTAGATGATATCCAAATATTTTAAATAATACAATGCTGTAAATCCCATCATTGGCCATTGCATGCAGAATTTTGCATGCAAGCTGCAGTACTAATTTCCAGGTTTTCAGTAGAAAGCTGCTCTAAGAAGACTTTCACTGTGTTCCCTATTCCAAATACAACAGACCCCCTTGAAGCAGGAAAGGAATCAATCTGGCAGGCATTTGGATCACAGAAGGTCTGAAAGTTGCTATTTCATGCCCTAAAGATTTCTGAGTTTTGATAACTTTTATCTGTCAGGGAAGTATGTTTATAATTTCTTTTTTATTGCTTTATTATAATATAATAGCACTACCATGTTTTCTGCAAAAAGAAGACCCTTTCTTATATTGTTTTGAATCCTGAAATAAGTGCTTGGCCTAATTTCATGCACTCAAAAGCCCGATTGGGCTTATTATCAGAGGATGTCTTATTTGGGGGAAAACAGGGTAATATGCCTAGGGATTGCCTGGAAAACACAACGTAATTTGCACTGAATAAAGTAATAGAAAATTAAAATGACTGTATCCCATTTTGCTGTGTTTGACTTTGGAATATTCACCCAACATGTTGTTGCTTTGCATAATCCTTTTATTTTTTTGTCAGTTATTCAAACAATTCCAATAATCAGCAAGAGAAATGAAATTGATGGAAATAAATGCATACATAATGCTATATTGTGAAATGCCGCAACTCTTCAGAACCATTGAGCTACAACAGAAGTAAATATGCCTAACCAGAGACATAGATAATTTAAACTCAATTGATATCCCTTTGTTTTGAACCAGATCCTACATTCCACATACAACTCTTTTGCACTCAAACTACACTAAAAGAGCCTTTATTACAGCACATGGCTTTATTATCAGATGGCTTTGTAAGAAGGAGGGACAAATGGTTGATGTTTCAGCTAGTAGCATATCACCATTATTACCAACTCACATAATATGGAGAATTTCCAGATATGGGGGTACCATAAGTAGTGGAAAGAATTTTTCATTAATGAAACAACAGCAAAAGAAGAAAGGAAAGTGACAACTCTGATTATTTAAAAAATCATATAACTAATGGAAAGCTACTCTTATGCCACCATATCAGCATATACAGCAGATTCCAGACAGAGACTTGCTTGGTGTCCAACAAGCTGCCTCTTCTTTTTCCTCCATGCTCACACCCAACGTCGTGCTCCAGTAATGCTGTCAAACAGATAATATTCTCCAGAGACTTAAGACAAAAAACAAGGGGTAGCGTTAGTTTTTTTGCCTGCTTTAGCATTACCTTCTTATCTTTTGCTTGGTTTATTTTTGTAAAGCTGTCCATCTTCGAAAACACAGCTCTAAGACAGAGGTAATCTGAATTTCATAATGTTATACAATGTCATGGAATACCTCAAAGCTGCTCCTCTACAGAATGGGGGGAAATAGAGACTTATCCAGAGTTGCTTACAATTTCACTTCTAAATATGAAATGGTTTGACTTTGTAACATTGCACAGACCTAGAAAACTTCTAGAGACCCACCAACAGGCATATAATTATTCGTCCTTTTTGCAAGTTCTTCAATGGGTAACATCATCTGGTAAAACATCTGTGTTTCAAAGCCACATAAGGTTGGGCTGCTTAATACTTGAATATAAAACGGCTTAATACTTAACACAAAACCAGCAGAGAATACAAGGGCTGCAAGCGAGAGTGGAATTAAAACAACAACAACAGGAAAATCACCAATGTGGGTCTGTCAAGAAAACTATCCAGTACATGGAGGTGGTGGAGTTGGGGGGTTTGTTTTACCCTAGGACTATATCTGAATGATTTGTGGTGGGATGGAGCCAAAAATGGGTGAGACAAGGATGAGAAAAAAACTTGTCACTAAAGACACAAGTATGAGTATACAAAAATGTAAGAGTTTTTAAAACAACGATAATATAGGCAAAAAAATGTGGTTATTCAATTGAGTTAGATAAATGTTAGCAGTTATGGGAAAGGAATTAAAAATTACAAGTCCATAGTATATAAGAAAAATCAGTATAAAATGTTTTATAGATGGCACATGCCACCTGAAAAACTGGCAAAAATATTTAAAGATAAATCTGAAAAATGTTGGAAATGTCATCAGTTACCTGGATTGTATTATCATACGTGGTGGACATGCCCAAAAGCAAGAAATTATTGGATTAAAATTAAAACATGGTTAGAAGAAATGATACAGCAACATATAGATTTAAAACCAGAACTGTTTCTATTGAGTATCTTACCAGAGAAATTCATTAAGAAAAATATATTTTGATTGTACATGTGATAATGACAGCAAGTATAGTGTTTGTGCAAAGATGGAAAGCAGAGAGAATCCCTATGGAGAATCCCTATGGAGGAAGAAATAATTAAGAAAATATTGGATTGTACAGAAATGAATACATTGACCTTGATACTTAAAGAAAGAGAGGAATTGAAATATTTTCAGATAAGGGTTCAATTTTATGATTGGTTGGAGAAGAGATATAGAATAATATTGTATAGAATAATATTGTAAAGAAAGGAGATGAAATGTTATAACAAATGAAATAATATTAGGATATGAGAAATAATGGTGGAATAAGGAGAAGGCACAGAAGAAGCACACAGATGATGCACTGATGTATTAACCATGTATTGTATGTTTGTTTGTCTATAAAAAAACATTATTTATGTTAAAAAACTTAAGAGTTTCTTATAGACAACTTAGGCCAGTGATGGTGAACCTTTTTTGATTCGCATGACAAATGAGGTGGGGTGCAGGCGTGCGTGCATGGGTGCCCACAGGCATAATTCCATGCAACCCCCATGCATGCATGTGGGACGCTCCAGCATACAATGGCACACCCTTTTTTGCTCTCCCTAGGCTTCAGAGCCTTTTTAGGAGGGCGAAAATGGCCTTCCCCCCACCAGAGGTCCCCCCGGAGCCAGAAAATGGCACAGTCCAGTGAACAATTATGGAAAAGGGCATAGACAGGACGTCCTTCATCTAAAGTCAGACTTCCCAGCAAGGAATTAGGGTAGTGTATTACCAAGTCCTCTGCAGAACATAACAATGGCATAAATCTAGTATGGTCTCTGGCAATCATTTCCTATTATGTGTAAGGAAACCAGCAACATACAGCAGTAAAGGTTTTCAGCCGCCTAAGCTCTGCAGGCCCTCTAGAAGCATGTGATATGTGACAGCAACTGCAGCTCTCAGTCTCTTGCAAATAAATCCAGCTTTTGCTAAAAGATGAACTCTGGTATTTCCTTTCTTGCAATTATTATACAAGAATACATTTTATGGGAAATTGAGATTTTATGTCTTTTCTATTGATTGATTGGACTATGCCCCTGGTTCCTAATGTGGGGCCCAAGCCCCACAGGGGGCAATTTCATTTTTAATGGGGGAAATTGGA
Source organism: Erythrolamprus reginae (assembly GCF_031021105.1). Lineage (NCBI taxonomy): Eukaryota > Metazoa > Chordata > Lepidosauria > Squamata > Dipsadidae > Erythrolamprus > Erythrolamprus reginae. The sequence continues at coordinate 98,014,056 of NC_091951.1, read as the reverse complement.
ACCTTGTTTAAACCTAGTTAATGGCCTTTTAGACTTCCTCTGGGTGAGTAGTTCACTTTTAGAATAATAAGAATTATATATCATGGGGGGGGGGGTAGGACGCCTCAGGATTAGAGATGCTTAGGTGGCGCATGGCCAAAAAAAGGTTGGGAACCACTGGACTATGCTGTAGAGGTCAAGATGATTTAAAACCAACTGCAGATTAAACTTACCGGGATCTTGAGCTCGGCCATCAAATTGGTGTTCCTATAATGAGAGAGAGGGGAGGGAGGGAAAGAGAGAGGGAGGGAAGGAGGGAGGGAGAGAGATATATGATCCACTTCTTCCCAAGGGCAAGAAGCCCGGGAAGAAGAAAGAAAGCTACCTTAGACTTAATCTTCTGTCATTTAGTGACTGTCCCAGTCCTGCACATCGGCAAAAATAATCAGAACTCCAAATACAAATTGAATAATTAAATTATCACAGATAACAGCCACTCAGTTAAGGACCTTTGAGTACTAATTACAAAAGACCTAAGTGCCAAAGCCCACTACAACAACATCGCCAAGAAGGCTTCAAGAGTTGTTAATTTAATCCTACGTAGCTTCTGCTCTGCAATCTCACACTACTTACCAGAGTTTACTTTTGCCAGACCCATCCTAGAATACAGCTCATCTGTTTGGAACCCATACCGCATCTCAGATATTAACACCCTTGAAAATGTCCAGAGATACTTCACCAGAAGAGCCCTTCACTCCTCCACTCGAAACAGAATACCGTACGAAACTAGACTTACAATCCTGAGCCTAGAAATCTTAGAACTAAGATGCCTTAAACATGATCTAAGTATTGCCCACAAGATTATATGCTGCAATGTCCTGCCTGTCAACAACTACTTCAGCTTCAACCACAACAACACAAGAGCACATAACAGTTTCAAGCTCAATATTAAACGCTCCAAACTTGACTGTAAAAAATATGACTTTAGTAATAGAGTTGTTGAAGCATGGAACTCATTACCGGACTCTGTGGTATCATCCCCTAACCCCCAACATTTTACCCTTAGACTGTCCATGGTTGACCTCTCCAGATTCCTAAGAGGTCAGTAAGGCGTGTGCATAAATGTACTAGAGTGCCTTCCGACCCCTGTCCTATTGTCTCTCCTATATCCCATATATCTTCTCTTCTATCCCTATATCTTTCTTCTATTCTCTTATTGATTTATTTTACCCTATATTCTCTCTTCTATTGTTTTTCTAATTCTATTTCCTTGAAGGTGTCCTCTATTACCTTCATTGTGTATTATTGTGTATTATTGTGTACTGGACAAAATAAATAAATAAAATAATAAGATAAATAACATTGCAGCCATTTTATACCTGCTTGTAACTTCCTGACATCCTCCAGAGGAAAGTCTACATAAATGCATTGAGCGGGCAGTGCCATTTTGCCTACTCTAATGCTATTTTATGTACTCCGTGAGATACTGTACTTTCCTTGCTACTTATGGCCACAAGGATAATTGCAACTGATCAACTGCAGGATACAACAGCAGCTTAAGTACAGTCTTAAATATAAAAAATAAAAGAAAATCAAGCTAGCCCGTGATAACATACCAGACTCTGCAAGTCAGTGGTATCTTTCCTTGCTTCTTCTGTCACCTTGTAATTTTTTCCCACTTCTTTGTTCCTACAGAGTGTGAGACATGAAAAAAGAGCTCTTCCATTAAATGTCCTGAGAGAAGTCTAGCAGAACCAATGACACAAAACAGTGTTTTCAACCTTGACCAATTGGTATGGACTTTGCATTGCTGGCTGGGGAATTCTAGGAATTGAAGTCAAGTGGCCAAGCTTGGGAAATACTGACATAAAAGATACAGCCTGGAGCTCTATCATAAATTAACTGATGCTCCACTCTAGTTTCTCCCAAACGCTTGTCCACAAATATATGGAGATTATAGCATGACCATGCTGGTATGGCTAGGTATTGTAAGAATTACAGTCCCAATACATTTAGGGCACACAAACCCACCTCAAATTTTTCTAGAAGAATGTGAAAGCCTGGGGGGGGGGTTGCATTAGCTGACCTACAAGGTCCCTTTCAATTCTGTTAATCTGTTAAATCTGAAATATAGGATTTGGACATCAAGAGTCATCCACAGGCCTTTGATAACCTGCAGACAGATTATCAAAAAAAATGGCAGCACCGACTTTTTAGCAACGGCAAAATTTCATTGCTATAGCTATCTATATTTTCAGCAAATGAATAACATCAGCGTGAAAACTATTGTCATTTTTAAAAAGGAAAGATTGCAAAGAAATAGAAATGGCACAGAAATGAGGAGAGTGTCTGATGAACTTTTTACAGCTGGGTGAGGCAAGAGAGATTAGTGAAATAGATTGAAGGGGTTTCAGATTGAGTCAGGATATACTGAATAGTCATGAGCATCTTAGAAGGGGGTCACAGTATTTATAAAAACCCGATCAGACATGCAAGTGACATAGGACACTATTAAAAATGTCTCTGATCTTTGATCTCTGTTACCCAAATGACCATACTGAGTTGCAATTCCATAACATTTGAGAAGTCCTATAATATAATGTTTGAGAAGCCATCTGCTATATAGACTAAAACTGAATTATTAGAAGTAATATAAGAAGCAATATATTTAATTTTGCCCAACCCGAATATTAATGAAGCCATTAATTCCTAGGGGATCATATACATTTATTTTATTTTAAGGGTTCAAAATACCTGAAAGTGTGAGAACCACAGAACTAAAGAATAAAGCACAGATGCTTAGCATATTATATGGTTCCTCCCTCTGGACTGCCAGAAGCAGAATAATTAAAAAGCCAATATACTGAATTTGCATAAAACATTCTTATGGTAGAATATTATTTTTCTTAGAGCCTTTGATGTAAAGTTTTCAAGCTGGAACAGAATTTCAGCTGTTGGGGTGTAGGCGGCATACAAATCCAATAAATAAATTAAATAAATAAATTCAATAGAACCCCATCCACATCATGCTTCACAAAATATTTCTTTCTTCCATCAATTAATTGTAAAAACAGAGTCTGTTAATATGGTGTGTATCCAATAGTTGATATCCAATGAAAGGATCAGCATGTAATACAGACACATATTTATAGTCATACAAATTTATAAAAAATGCTTTCTCAAAAGTAGACGTTGGGAAAAAGTTTTGAATCTGCTAATTTAGAATGTGTAAATCAATTTGATACATCACATCCTGAGATGCCCGGAAGAGAAGGATGCTTTTGTGCAAACTGCATATTGAATATGGACGTATGTTGTCACTTCCGAGAAGTAAGCTTTTGATATTTCATGATAAACTGTTTGAAATCAGCTTTAGTATGACCCAGAGATAAGGAGATGCCAGAAGCCTTTCATCTGCTCATTAGAGAGAATTTATAGCTTTGTGAAACCCAGCCTGTGAGATCGGAATGTGCTTAGCATACTGTATTGTAACCTTGATGACTTTCCAGTGTGGAAGAGAATGAAGACCTGTTATTTTGAAAATCTAAGCCTTGAAAAGAGAGGTTTTTTGGAGCAATTCAGCTTGACCAGAACACTGATGATACAACTCTCCTCTAAAAAAGCAAAGAAAGCCTAGAACCATTATGGCGAACCTATGACACATGTGCTAGAGATGGCACGCTGCACCCTCTCTGTGGGAACATGAACCGTCGCCCCAGTTCAGCGCTGCTGTGCATGCATGTGGGCCTCCTACCAGTAGCTAGTGTTTGGGTCTCTGTCGTACATGCACTAGGATGGGGTGTGTGCAGGGGGCTGCACGTGAATGTGTGGGGTGTGTACATGGGATGCACGGGGACCATGCACAAATTGCATTTTGGGGGTTCGCTTACATGCTTTGGGTACTCAGTCTGGAAAAAAATTAGCCATCACTAACAAAGAACATCTGATCAAGAAACCCAAAGAAGAAAGTGAGCATTTTTGTCTCTTTCTGAACATCAAAAAGACCAAGCTCATGACCACTGAAAGAAATGGAAACATCAAAATAGAAATTGATGGTGAAGAGATAGAAAAATTCACTTTCCTAGGATTGCAGATCAATCAGACTGGTGGATACAGCCCAGAAGTAAAACACCCCACTGAATTGCACAGTGATGATGAACATGAGCCAAATATGAAAAAGCAAGAACATTAGCCTGGCAACCAAATGTAGATTAGTCCACTCAATCATGTTGTCCACAGCTAGCTATGGTTGTGAAAGCTGGACCTTAAAAAAAGCAAGATGGGAAGAAAATCAATTTATTTGAGCTGTGGTTCTGGAGAAGGCTCCTCTGTCTTTCTTGGACAGAAAAGATGATTAATAAGCAAGTACTGAAGTACATAACACCAGCCATGCCCCTAGAAGGCAAAAACAAAAATCACTAAATTGCATTATACTTATTTTGGCCATGTCATGCAGGCGAATTCACTGGAGAAAATAACTTTATTTGGACGAGTTTGCAGTAAAAGGAAACTAGGCCACTAACGAACGCGATGGCTGGACACCATGAAAGCTGATTCCAGCCATAGCAACGAAAAACTCAAAGAAACAGAGCAAGATTGGAAAACGTGAAGAGCATCACCAAGAGTCAGATAAGACAAAGTTATCCTCTAACATCACCATCGTATATATCTAAATGTGTGTGGGTGTTTGGGTATAGGTGTGTCAATATACAAATACATGTACATACAGGAACATAAGCTCAAGTTCATAACTATCTAACCTACAGATCAAACAAAACAAAATACCAAAACTACTGTAGAAATTATAAAGCTATAAAGACTGTTATTGGTAATATTGTGATGGTTAGAGGTGCATATTATTCCCACATAAAATGTAGTAAATTCCTTTCACCACCTAGGCTTCAAGCCAGAAATAAAGCGAAATGACAACAATCACACCATATTACGGCATTTCATTTCCCTATTGCAGTGTTTCCCAACCTTGGCAACTTGAGGACATTTGGACTTCAACTCCCACAATTCCCCAGCCAGGGAATTCTGGGAGTTGAAGTCCAGATCTCTTCAAGTTGCCAAGGTTGGGAAACACTGCCCCACTGAGTCCAGAGGAAAGACATGTCTTAAAATTTTAGAATCCCACTTGAGAAAGTTTTTAAAAAGTTGTTACTTTCACATTTAACCTTCTCAAAATTTTACAATCTGTGTCATGTGTTCCTTTTTTAAGTCATGCTATCTTATTTTTCTTTGTTGATCTTTAAAAATAAAGGCTTCTAATTAATAGTTCATATCATTCCAAGGCTTTGTCACCAAAATTAGACATGAAATACAGAAATAGTATTTTCACATGATGACTACAAGTTATTCATGACAAGAAGCACTTACGTATTCTGCAATAGAGACTGAGATATCTCTCCTGGGGGCTTTCTGAAAGCCAAACAAGAACAAAGTCAGTTTTCAAAAGACATCATTTCCTATTTGAATGTGGTCGGCGCTTTGAGATGATATGAAAGAAACTATAATGTTTTTTTCAGCCTGGAAGAACAGGGAATGTTTTCTTGGGAGCATAGAGTAAATTGGAAAAGATCAATTTTTCCAGATGGGGAAAGGGCTATAGTATATTTTTCAGGGTGAAATTTGATCCTTTTTTTTTACTAGCGGTTCTGTGGGCTTGATGTACTAGCCGTGGTGTGGCTTGGTGGGTGTGGCTTGGTGGGCATGGCAGGGGAAGGAAGGATACTGCAAAATCTTCATTCCCACCCCACTCCTGGAGGAAGGATATTACAAAATCTCTATTCCCATCCGACTCTGGGGCTAGCAAGAGATGGTACAGTGATACCTTGTCTTACAAACTTAATTGGTTCCGGGACGAGGTTCTTAAGGTGAAAAGTTTGTAAGACGAAACAATGTTTCCCATAGGAATCAATGGAAAAGCGATTAATGCGTGCAAGCCCAAAATTCACCCCTTTTGCCAGCCGAAGCGCCTGTTTTTGCACTGCTGGGATTTCCCTGAGGCTCCCCTCCATGGGAAACCCCACCTCTGGACTTCTGTGCTTTTGCGATGCTGCGATTTCACTGAGGCTCCCCTTGCTGGGAAACCCCACCTCCAGACTTCCGTTGCCAGCGAAGTGCCCATTTTTGCACTGCTGGAGGTGGGGTTTCCCATGGAGGGGAGCCTCGGGGAAATCCCAGCAGTGCAAAAAAGGGTGCTTCGGTGGCAACGGAAGTCCAGAGGCGGGGCATCCCAGCGGTGGCGGTGGGTTTGTAAGGTGAAAATAGTTTGTAAGAAGAGGCAAAAAAATCTTAAACCCCAGGTTTGTATCTCGAAAAGTTTGTATGACGAGGCGTTTGTAAGACGAGGTATCACTGTATTTGGTAGTTCTCCGAACTACTCAAAATTTCCGCTACCAGTTCTCCAGAACCTGTCAGAACCTGCCGGATTTCACCCCTGATATTTTACCAAATCATATTTTACCATCATTTACCTTGGATAAAGATTGCTCATATTTAGTTTCAATCTAATACCTGTTCATAATGCATCCTGAAATAGTCAGTGCTAATAACTGTGGTCATCCCAGAGAAGGCCCATCTAAGTAGTTGCTAATAGTCAGCACTGAGTTGATGATACACAACCAGTAAGTCAATCGGTAGTTAATGTTAGATTTCAAACTACTAACACAGGAACGATTTTCCTGAATATTCACCTCCGGCAGAATTGCCAAAACAGCAAACCCAAGGCACAAAAGAGGAGGAGTCCGGTGAGTGTAAGAACCACCACAAACCATGGATCTGGTGCCCAGTATGTCACAGTTCTGTGCAAAACAATCGGCTTCTTGGGGGTTGTCTGAAATCATAAAAGTATGATTATAATACTAAATCATAATAGTAATAAATTTAGTGTGGAGAGACACACAGCTTTTTCAGATGCTAAGCTCAGACCAGCCGAAATCTACCCGTGTAGCTCATGAAAGAGCTAAATTATTGGGTGCTGGTTCTTCTTGAATTTTATGGACATTTCTTTACAATTCATTCTTCATCATAACTCTGATTCAATCTATTAAATTCCTTATTCAGCCTGCAACAATGCTTAAGCAATGCCAAGGGATGTTCAGTCTTACGCCTATTGCAAATTACAGTTTGCAGCAGCCAAATTAGTATGATTAATGCTACCAGCTCTAGGAGTTTTTGTTGAGAATTTGACAGTCTCTCAGTAGCTAAGTCAGAGTACTTTACAATAGCAAGATAAAACTGTGCTGAGCAGCAGCCTCAGAGTCATTTACTCTCACGCACATATTCCAAACCACATGGAGAGGGGGGAAAGTATCATAAAGTAACCAGAAGACTGTGATTTAAATCCCAATTTGGGCATGAAAACTACCTGAGTGAATTTGGGCCAGTCTCCCTTTTTCAGCCCAACCTACTTCACAGGATTGTTGTTGTGGGGAAAATACGAGGAGGAAGAAGTACAGTGATACCTTGTCTTACAAACTTAATTGATTCCAGGACGAGGTTCTTAAGGTGAAAAGTTTTTAAGATGAAACAATGTTTCCCATAGGAATCAATGGAAAAGCGATTAATGCATGCAAGCCCAAAACTCACCCCTTTTGCCAGCCGAAGCACCTGTTTTTGCGCTGCTGGGATTCCCCTGAGGCTCCCCTCCATGGGAAACCCCACCTCCGGACTTCCGTGTTTTTGTGATGCTGCAGGGGAATCCCAACAGGGGAATCCCAGCATCACAAAAACGAGCGCTTTGCTGGCAACGGAAATCCTGAGGTGGGGTTTCCCAGTGAGGGGAGCATCAGTGAAATTGCAGCATTGCAAAAACACTGAAGTCCTCGAAACCCCCACTCTGGACCTCTGTGTTTTTGCGATGCTGCAATTTTGCTGAGGCTCCCCTCGCTGGGAAACCCCACCTCCGGACTTCTGTCCAGAGGTGGGGTTTCCCAGCAAGGGGAGCCACATGGGAATCCCAGCAGTGCAAAAACAGGTGCTTTGCTGGCAATGGAAGTCCGGAGGCAGGGATTCCCAGTGGCGGCGGTGAGTTTGTAAGGTGAAAATAGTTTGTAAGAAGAGGCAAAAAAATCTTAAACCCCGGGTTTGTATCTCAAAAAGTTTGTATGACAAGGCGTTTGTAAGACGAGGTATCACTGCACTATATATATTCATTGTAGTGGAATTAAAAATAAATAGTGCTAATTCCCCATTGCTTCAGAAAATCCATTGGGCTTTCATATTGATAGAACCTACAAAGCAATCTTTAAATGCCATTCCTCTGGAGACGTCTAAATTAGTGGTTTTCAACCTGGGGTCGGGACCCCTTTGGGGGAGGTTGAAAGACTGTTTCACATGGGTTGCCTAAGACCAGAGGAAAAGACAAATTTCCCATAGTGTTAGAAACTAAAACTTCTATTCTGGCGCCTTGGAACATATTTTTACAATCAGACCAATCAGGAGTTTACAGGGAGGGCGTCCCTCTGACCTTTCAGCCAATCAACTTAAAGCTCTGTTGGGAGAATTGGTGCTAGACTTATGGTCGGGAGTCACCACAAAATGAGGAAGGGGTCGCGGCATTAGAAAGATTGAGGACCACTGATCTAAATGCTTCATTATGGAAGCAATGTAGATAGCAAAGTATCCATTCTCATGACTTACTGGGGAACAAGTAGCAAAAATGTGTGATAAATCCTGTGGTGCAAATGGAAGATAAGGTCTATGCCGCAACACATATGCCTGCTCACCATAGTAGTTGTGGTGGTAGTAGGTACAGTTGTGGCCCAAGGGATCACATTAACAACAACTGTGACTGTGGTGCTGAAGCGAGGTGAGCTATCACTGTCTGTCACTTCCACCAGAAGCACAAAAACAAGAGGGTCGTATACACCACCAGGTCTGTAGGAAAAGGTGTTAGGGAAAAGTCTATTCCCGTCCATGCGAAAACGGCCATTTACATTGCCTGGAAAATAAAAGAGCATTATTATTATTATTTATTAGATTTGTATGCCACCCCTCTCCGGAGACTCGGAGCGGCTCACAACAATAAACACAGTACAAATCCAATACTTAAAAACACTTTTAAACCCTTAATATAAAAAACAGTCATATATCCCAGACAAAACCATGCATAAAATGAAACGGCCCAGGGAATCAATTTCCCCATGCCTGACGGCAGAGGTGGGTTTTAAGGAGTTTGTGAAAGGCAAGGAGGGTGGGGGCAGTCCTAATCTCCAGGGGGAGATGATTCCAGAGGGTCGGGGCCGCCACAGAGAAGGCTCTTCCCCTGGGTCCTGCCAGATGACATTGCTTCGTCGACAGGACCCAGAGAAGGCCAACTCTGTGGGACCTAACCGGTCACTAGGACTCATGTGGCAGAAGGCGGTCCCGGAGATATTGCTGTTTTAAGTGAGTTAAATTTATTCCTGCGGAGAGGGGCGGCATACAAATCTAAATAAACATACAAATCTAAATAAACATTCCTAATTTAATTGCTTGTAACTTTCTACCAGAAATCTTTCAGAAAGCTATTTGAAACGGATCTACAATCATCCTCACTATTTTAGATCTCTGTCGACACCAAAACACAGTGGCCATTGTCATATTCACACCTATGACTCTGATAGTCACTGGGTGCATCCTGAGCCAGGAATGGGACAATTTGCCACATCCAACTTGCTACAACTAACTCACCACGACCAACTTGTTGCAGCCAAGTCATCATGGCCAACTCGCCGTGGGACAATGTAACAATCTAGTACTAACTGAATACATCTTGCTACTGGTTACATCCACTTTTTCTGAAATTTAATTGTGAGCTTCTATTCTCCAACTTTTTCCCTGTTCAGCTTATTCCTTTTTTTTCCAGGTCCCAAAGAAGACCCCTGGTACGAATCTCTTTTAATTTATTTAAACAGGTCCCCGGGAATTTGCGATCCATTCCATACCACGAACAATATTGTAGGTCAGTTTGGTTCCCCTGTCTTCATCTTCACAATTAATATCAGTGATTTTCAAAGTTCTGGCGTGGGTGGAATATATGGAATGCACCAAAAATGGTTCTTTACACTTAGGAGGATGATCGTTCACATCCTGGGGATAAAAAAAACAACAACAAGAAGTTTCATGGTATACGACTCAAAGGTTTCCAAACTTTCTCTTCCTTGTTGCAATGATCAAAAGACTTTCCAGAACAAAATCCTCCAAGCAAGCAAGATTTCCATGCTTCGCGCTTCCCCTGTTGCCACAAAGGGGAATTAAGCTATCGCAACATATGTATAATTCTAATTCCACACAAACGAAGTAAGACTTTAAAAAACAGCATGTACTTGCAGAAGTGATTTTGGACTGGGAAAATATAATTTTCTGTAGTTGGTTATTTGCCAGATAAGATTACAATGCAGGTAGTCCTTGACTTACAACCATCCATTTAGTGACCATTTGAAGTAACAATGGCAGTGAAAAATTGACTTATAACTGTTGTCTGGCCGAAGCCATAGTGAACTTGGAGACTTTGGCCTGTCACACGTTATACTTTAGAATGTATTCTTGTTGTGGGAGTTCAGGAGGGGCTGTTGCATGAGGGTTGTAGCCATAACAAATTCCTTCTAGATTCTCAAGGTCATCCTTTGTCCAGCCCCTGCCCAGAAGCTGATGGGAGTAATGGACACGTTGACTGGCCAATGTAGTGAACATGTGGGAACAAAGGAACAAACTTTAACCTAGGTGGAAAAACCCTCATGGCTTCAGAAAGAATTCACAGATAAGGCATCTTTATAGCAACAAGGACAACAGGCCATGTTTTTCCTTGTTGTGATTCTTGACAAATGTATCTTTTCTTTTATGTACACTGAGAGCATCTGCACCAAAGAGAGATTCCTTGTGTGTCCAATCAAACTTGGCCAATAAAGAATTCTATTCTATTCTATTCTATTCTATTCTAATTTCCTTAACAAATGGACATTTTAGAAGAGTGATAACTTAAAACCAATAACATACATTACTGTATAGCCTATTAAAGAGTAGAAGTGGGAAGATACAAATCCATAATACAGGATGCTGTACATTTGCATATTGCCTCCACTAGTCACATAGCACAGTGTTTCCCAACCTTGGCAACTTGAAGGTATTTGGACTTCAACTCCCAGAATTCCCCAGCCAGCAATGCTGGCTGGGGAGTTATGGGAGTTGAAGTCCAGATGCATTCAAGTTGCCAAGGTTGGGAAACACTGCCATAGCAGATGGGTAATTTTGTATCATAGGAAAAGGAGGCTGTTCAAAGCTCAGCTTTTCCTAGCACAAGATGGGCCAATCTTTCTGTGACCAGAGGGGTGCATTCCCACTTTTAAAAACTATAATCATGTTGCTACACAGACTAGAGGGGAACAGGTTGACTTGTTTGGGTTTTTCTTATTTATTATACTTAGTATTGTCTTTACTCAAACCCACACATCCATATCCATATTCCTCTCCCCAATAATTCCTCACCCACCCAATAATTATGTCCCCAAAATCTGGTGTTTGCTGCATCTCAATTGTTTGGCAGAGTTCCAGGAGCTACCAAGTGTGGTGGGAATCCAGCATGCAAGTCAGAGTTCTCCAGCCATCTCACTTAATCAATTGCTTGATCTGCGGGATATAATTCATTCATTCATTCATTCATTCATTTATTTATTTTGTCCAATATACAATTAGGGTTTTAGTGGATATATATCTATATACATATAGTAAAATACATGATGAAGGTTATAAAGGAGATACTCATAGTAAAATATATCTAAGAAATAATAGAAAAGAAGATATAGTAATAGAACATATCAATGAAAGAATAGAAGAAGATATATAGGAATAGAAGAAAGGTACAGGTGATATAGGAGAGCAATAGGACAGGGGACGGAAGGCACTCTAGTGCACTTGTACTTGTACACAGCTGGTGTGGGGCTGGGGGGTAGTCCAGACTCTGTATCAACATACTGCAAACTCCTTTCTGTTTTCAAATTACCTGCACGTATATCGTGACGTTACACCTTGTAGTCTGTTGAGGGCCTGCTCCATTCTCCAGGTCTTTTAGAATGACAGCCAGATGATACACTTTCTGTTTTTCATAATCCAGGGGCAAAAGTACATGCAGCTCACCTGTGAGATGTTATAAAACTATTCTGAGTGATTTTCAGTTTAGTCTACATCCAGACCCAGCCTGCTCCTCTTCAATATCTATATCTACATGTCATTCAGTTGAGCTAGAAAACATATATGTGTTGCTTAGAAAATATCTAAACATTTAACTGGAAAGCTGGGATGGAAGGCAGGCAAAAGCAAAGAGAGTGAGGAAGAGAGAGTCAGAGAGAGAGAGAGAGAGAGAGAGAGAGAGAGAGAGAGAGAGAAACATGAACAATGGTCATGAATCTTCCTTCCTTCCCTTCCTCCCTCTCTCCCACCCTCTTTCCCCTTCTTTCTTTCTTTCTTTCTTTTTTCTTTTCTTTTCTTTTCTTTTCTTTTGTAATTAAGCTATTTGACACTGTCCAATAAACTAGAAAACCCTACAAGCTTTCTGTCTTTTCACTAATTATTTTTTGTAAGCTTCATTCTCTTCTTTAGGAATTGTTTGACCTAAAATATATGGTAGTACCTATGTTATATTTTACAGAGTTTGGAACCTGCCTTCCTCATGTAGATACCAAACATAATTCGATTCTAAATATGGAAGATCAGTATATTGCCGTATTCTCTTTGAGGAAGCCCTGATGCATAGAAACATAGAAGTCTGACGGCAGAAAAAGACCTCATGGTCCATCTAGTCTGCCCTTATACTATTTTCTGTATTTTATCTTAGGATGGATATATGTTTATCCCAGGCATGTTTAAATTCAGTTACTGTGGATTTATCTACCATGTCTGCTGGAAGTTTGTTCCAAGGATCTACTACTCTTTCAGTAAAATAATATTTTCTCATGTTGCTTTTGATCTTTCGCCCAACTAACTTCAGATTGTGTCCCCTTGTTCTTGTGTTCACTTTCCTATTAAAAACTCTTCCTCCTGGACCTTATTTAACCCTTTAACATATTTAAATGTTTCGATCATGTCCCCCCTTTTCCTTCTGTCCTCCAGACTATACAGATTGAGTTCATTATGGTAGTACCTATGTTATATTTTACAGAGTTTTACAGAGTTTGATGCAGGTGAAACAATTAGTGAAAGAGGACCCTTAAGCTGTTTGGTTGATGAAGCATGGGGAGGCCCTGCCAAGAAGGACCACCATTAGCTACCTGTACGGCTATCAACGTAGAAAACTCCAGCATCCGCATCCATGATGCTGTATTCAATTTTGTTGAATGGGTAGTCTCGATCAGAACCATTGACATTGCCAAAGCCGTATCCATACACAGTATTCTCTGGTACATTGAATACCTGTTTTGAGCACTTTGGGCGAAATTCATTCACTCGTGTTGCTGTCACCAGCACAGAAACAGTGGCTGCAAGATAGAAAAAGAAACTCGGAAAGCTTATAGGATGACAAAGCTCCAGCAACACTTTATAATTGGCAAGTAACTAAGTGCCTAAAACCTACATAATTACAGACAGCAAGCAAAGCTCAAATACAATACATGAAGGCTGCAGGCCTGAAAGTTTACCCCTAAATTTGTCAATCAAGTGGTTGATTTTATTTTAGAGAACAGCAGGGATGAGAATGAGTGAGAAACTATCATCTGCTTATCTCCCAGTGATAGCTCCTTCTAGGTACTTGTCATAGTTCCATTGTTGGTTCTTAAAGGCACAATCAGGAATCAACCACAAAAAACACTAGAACTTTATTTATACAAGGGAGATGCTAATACCACTCTATAATGCCATAGTTAGACCACACTTAGAATACTACAAAAGAAACATTGATACTCTAGAAAAAGTGCAGAAGAGAGCAACCAGAATGATAAAGGGACTAGAAACTAAAACATACAAGGAAAGGTTGCAGGAATTGGGCATGGATAGCCTAGCAAAGAGGAGGTCCAGGGGGACATGATAGCAGTCTACAAATACTTGAGAGGCTGTCATAGAAAGGAGGGGGACACATTATTTTCCAAAGCACCAGAGAGACAGACAAGGAGCAACGGTTGGAAGCTGTCCAAGGAGAGATTCAACCTGGAAATAAGGAGGGACTTTCTGACTGGGAGAGCGATCAACCAGTGGAACGGGCTAGCCTGCAGAGGTGGTGAACGCTCCAACACTAGAGATCTTTGAGAAAACACTGTACTGCTATTGGACTAGTATGATGTAGGTTCTCCTGCACCAGCAAGGGGTTGGACTAGATGACCTGCAAGGTCCCTTCCAACTCTAATAATAAATAAATAAATAACATATGCTATAATAACATAAAAGATTGACAGAATTTCTCCTTCTGTCTCTCTTATATCAAAGACAGTATACTTGGTATACTTTTCTGCCTTTCTAGATTAAGTTCAATTTTTGCTAATAATTACTGCATGTAATTAACCATCTCTGTAGTTCTCTATACATATTGGGATGTAATGTAAGTCACATGGGGAAGAATTCAGCACTCTTGTCCATGTCACTGGAAACTTTGCCCTTAATTGTACATTATTAATACATGGATGGGGATAGACCTGTGATCCCCAGTCTTTTGGGCCCCACAGTATATTAGGAATTTTGAAAGCATTCTCATAAAATAGCTACTATGAGGAAAAAGCCTATTTACTGGAAGGCACGCTAAAGAGATTACGGTAATTCATGCTTCGCCATCTCGACCATTTCACCTTACATCTGTCCTTATTTTTCTGGGCAGCTGGGCATACTGCCAAGCAAAACACTGGCTCTAGCTACCAAATCATTTGTAATTTCTAATGCTTCTGGCCTGGGTATAGTAAAGTTCAGAAACACAGCTGGAAACAAAGATAATGCTTTTGAGGCTGGTGTTTTGTTCTGAACCACACCATCTTGATTTTTTAAAAAGAAAATTAAAAATAAAAATAAGATCATGGAAGATATGGAGCCTGGCAGCGACTAAATAAATTGGGCCTACATTGACACACACAATAATAAGCACCATCCTATAGAGCAGTGTTTCCCAAACTTTTGACATATGTGTACCCCTTCTATAATTTTCGTAACGGTTAGTACCCCTCGTCAAAAAAAATGGATGTACAGTATTTTAATAACAATCAAACTATATTTCTTTTTTCTTTTTTTGTTACATACACAAAATAATAATAAACAAAAATAAAATTATTCATAAAATAATAATAATAATAATAATAATAATAATAATAATAATAATATTAGATTTGTATGCCGTCCCTCTCCGATGACTCGGGGTGGCTCACAACAACAATGAAAACAATATTATAGTAGAACAAATCTAATATTAAAAAACATATAAAACCCTATCATTATTTAAAAAACCAAACAACACATTCATACCAAACATAAAACAAAGTATAAAAGAGCCTGGGGGAAAGGTGTCTCAACTCCCCCATGCCCGCCAAACGACATTGTTGAGTCAACAGCACCCGGAGAAGGCCAACTCTGTGGGACCTTATCGGTCGCTGGGATTCGTGCGGTATAAATAAAAGTTATATTATAAATAACATTTATTTGGATCAATGAGAAGGATAAAATTGTTTGTGCTGAGATGACAGGTCGTCATAATTTGGTTCCCTTGTTGTTCATTTTAATCTGAGATGCGGTTCCACGTCCAATAGCCTGTTCCTTTTTTTTGACTTAATGTCTGCGAATGCTGAGAAAGCAACTTCACATAAGTATGAATTTGGAAAAGGCAAGATGTATTTCAGAACTTTTTCTGAATGCGCACCCCCACCAAACTCTTCCCGTACCCCTGGGGGTACACGTACCACACTTTGGGAAGCACTACCATAGAGGATGAGTATGCATATCTCTAGGAATGATTCATATCTTGGCTTAATATGGTTAGAACTTAGCACAAGAACTTGATTCTCTTACATATCGCCATTCTGCTAAATTGGCTCAACTTTATATATATTTTAAGTGCTGTAACCTAAAATTAATAGTCATGATCCATTAGGGAAAAGATTATTCTAATACATACAGCCCGAACACAGTTGCATTAAATAGCCTCTGGACATTTCCCATTTGGTATAATTTTATTATCTCAATTGTATTAATTTTTTGATGGATTTGTCAAACATCCTGGGCTTTCTGATGGATCTGCTTTCAATGGGGGAGGACACAAATCACATGTAGCTGTTGTTTGCCTATCACAAATTTACTTAGCAATTGTCTCCAGTCCGGCACCAATGCAGGACTCCCATCAATCTAAACCCACAGCTGTTTTTCAATTTATTTATTTTATTTATTATTTGGATTTGTATGCCGCCCCTCTCCGAAGACTCGGGGCGGCTCACAACAAGTGTAAAACAAATCATAAATAATTCAATTAATTAAAATATTTAAAGATTTAAAAAAACCCATATACTAACAGACACACACACAGGCATACCATGTATAAATTAAATGTGCCCAGGGGGAGATGTTTAGTTCCCCCATGCCTGACGGCAAAGGTGGGTTTTGAGGAGTTTACGGAAGGCAGGAAGAGTAGGGGCAGATCTGATCTCCGGGGGGAGTTGGTTCCAGAGAGTCGGTGCCGCCACAGAGAAGGCCCTCCCCCTGGGGCCCGCCAACCGACATTGTTTAGTTGACGGGACCCGGAGGAGGCCCACTCTGTGGGACCTAATCGGTCGCTGGGATTCGTGCGGCAGAAGGCGGTCTCGGAGATATTCTGGTCCGATGCCATGAAGGGCTTTAAAGGTCATAACCAACACTTTGAATTGTGACCGGAAACTGATCGGCAGCCAATGCAGACTGCGGAGTGATGGTGAAACATGGGCATACCTGGGTAAGCCCATGACTGCTCTTGCAGCTGCATTCTGCACGATCTGAAGTTTCCGAACACTTTTCAAAGGTAGCCCCATGTAGAGAGCATTACAGTAGTCGAACCTCGAGGTGATGAGGGCATGAGTGACTGTGAGCAATGAGTCCCGGTCCAGATAGGGCCGCAACTGGTGCACCAGGCGAACCTGGGCAAACGCCCCCCTCGCCACAGCTGAGAGATGGTTTTCTAATGTGAGCTGTGGATCGAGGAGGACGCCCAAGTTGCGGACCCTCTCTGAGGGGGTCAGTAATTCCCCCCCCCAGGGTAATGGACGGACAGATGGGATTGTCCTTGGGAGGCAGAACCCACAGTCTTATCCGGGTTGAGTTTGAGTCTGTTGACACCCATCCAGGCCCCAACAGCCTCCAGGCACCGGCACATCACTTCCACCGCTTCGTTGACTGGGCATGGGGTGGAGATGTAAAGCTGGGTATCATCGGCATATTGATGATACCTCACCCCATGTCCTTGGATGATCTCACCCAGCGGTTTCATGTAGGTGTTAAATAGCAACGGGGAGAGGACCGACCCCTGAGGCACTCCACAAGGGAGAGACCTCGGAGCCGACCTCTGACCCCCCACTAACACCGACTGCGACCGGCCAGAGAGGTAGGAGGAGAACCACTGAAGCACAGTGCCTCCCACCCCCAACCCCTCCAACCGGTGCAGAAGGATACCATGGTCGATGGTATCGAAAGCCGCTGAGAGATCGAGGAGCACCAGGACAGAGGATAAACCCCTGTCCCGGGCCCGCCAGAGATCATCCATCAACGCAACCAAAGCGGTTTCCGTGCTGTAACCGGGCCTGAAACCCGACTGCTGGGGACCTAGATAATCGGCTTCTTCCAAGGACCGCTGGAGCTGGAGTGCCACCACCTTCTCAACAACCTTCCCCATAAAGGGAAGGTTGGAGACTGGACGATAGTTGTTAAGTACGGCTGGGTCCAGGGAAGGCTTCTTGAGGAGGGGGCGCACAAGCGCTTCTTTATAGAGTGTTGGAAAAACTCCCCTCCCCAAGGAAGCGTTGGTGATCTCCTGGGCCCAGCTACGTGTCACCTCCCTGCTGGCTGAGACCAACCAGGAGGGACACGGATCCAGTAGACAGGTGGCGGAACTCACAGCTCCAATGACCTTGTCCACTTCATCAGGTGTCACCAGATCAAACTCTTCCCAGACAGGTGGACAAGTACGTGCCCCAGTCACCTCGACTGACTCATTGTCAGTCGACTCTGTTTTACAATTGGAGTCGAGGTCGGCCCGGATCTGAGTGATTATAATAGCGAAAAACGTGTTAAACTCCTCGGCGCTACTCTGCAAGGGCTCCCCAACTCCCTCCTGATTAAGAAGGGAGCGGGTCACCCTAAACAGAGCGGCCGGGCGGGATTCCGCTGATGCAATCAAGGCGGCATGGTACGCGCATCTTGCCGCCTTGAGCGCCACTTTGTAAGTCTTAATAAAAGCTCTTACAAGTGTTCGATCAGATTCAGACCTACTCTTCCTCCATCGCTTCTCTAGACGTCTCTTTTGGCGTTTCAACTCCCGGAGCTCCTCGTTGAACCATGGGGCTCTACGGGGTCTAGCGCCACAGAGAGGTCGCAAAGGTGCAATCCGGTCGAGAGCCTCCGCAGGAGCCGTATTCCAGGCCTCCGCAAGAGACTCCGCCGAACTGTGGATGAGTGCCTCTGGAATAACCCCAAGCGCCGTCTGAAAGCCCTCTGGGTCCATCAGGCGTCTGGGGTGGAACATCTTCATTGGTTCCACCTCCCTGCGGGGAAGGATTGGAGCCAGGAAGTCAAGCCGTAGTAGAAAATGGTCTGACCATGACAAAGGCAATGCTTCTAAGCCCCTTAGTCTCAGACCATTTCTCAATTGCTCGGAAAGGAATACCATGTCAGGCGCGTGCCCTCCCTCGTGAGTCGGACCCTGTACTACTTGAGT
This sequence comes from Erythrolamprus reginae, assembly GCF_031021105.1. Lineage (NCBI taxonomy): Eukaryota > Metazoa > Chordata > Lepidosauria > Squamata > Dipsadidae > Erythrolamprus > Erythrolamprus reginae. The sequence continues at coordinate 97,995,233 of NC_091951.1, read as the reverse complement.
CAGGTCCATGGCTGTCATGGTGGCCATGAACTCCTGTGCCAACCCAGAGGTTTCGCCGAGTGATGGCAGGTTGAAGTCCCCCAGGACAATGAGTCCGGGGAACTCCACCGCCAACCCGGCTACCTCCTCGAGTAGCACAGGCAGGGCTTTTGACACGCAGCTGGGAGGCAGGTACGTGAGAAATAAGCCCACCTGGACCCCTAAGTCCAACTTCAACAAGAGAGACTCGCAACCCGCAATTTCCGGAGCAATGAGTCTACGCAGGCAAAGGCTCTCCCTGGCTATAATAGCCACTCCTCCCCCCCTTCCCTGGGGTCGAGGTTGATGCCATATCTGAAACCCGACTGGGCAAATTTCAGAGAGAGGAACACCTCCCTCCGGGCCCAGCCAGGTTTCGGTAATACACGCCAGGTCGGCCTCCTCATCCAGGATCAAATCCCGGATGAGGAGAGCTTTATTTACCACTGACCTGGCGTTAAGCAGCAGCAACCTGAGTCCAGGGCCAGAGTTGCTTCTTTCAGTCTGTTAGATGCCTTTACATTAATATGCTGATAACTGCTTCTGGGCAAACTAATAATTGCCCTATTTTATTTCAATAGTACTGGGGGAAAAAGTGTGATCATTTCATTCTGATCAATAACCATGAAAACAGGAAGGTGTTTGTCAAGAAAGTTGTATGATCTTTTAGTCACTAAATGTAAAGCTCAATTCAAACAAATTTTACTTCTCGGGCTGAAATAATTCTCCTTATTTGGGGAAAACATTTTCTTTAGTAATTCAGCCTGTAATTTCAACTACCCTGATACAGAGTTTTATTTTATTTTTTGTTTTAAATAAAGGACAGGAAATTGCACAGTAATATATCATTTAACTTTGCTTTTCTGCATTGCATTGGCATCCTTCAGTCTTGAAAGACCATGGTATCATCCTCTGTATTTCCTGCATAAGATTACATTATATTAGTAGTACTTTTCTCCAGGTGAACAACAGTCATTTAATATTCTAAATTTATTTTTATCAATACATTGCAGCCATTTGAGGGATATGTCTTCTAGAATTCTTGCAGGTTTCTTTGACTTCATCAATATCCAGGAATGACAAACTTCAAATAATGCTTTTTAGCAGTGTGGTACTTACTGGTTTGTGGAGGACTTCCTTTATCTATCACTAGAATGGCAGCTTTGTATTGAAAGTTAAAACTGGCCATAATTTCTAAATCACAGTCCAAACTGCTGTTTACCTATCACACCACAGGATAGAAAGATCAGGAGAAAGAGGACAGAAGTTATCTTTAGTTATTAATCCATGGCAGAGAAGCTTATAGTATCTTCTATAAAAGACAGATCCTCAGTCAACTAAGACCCAAACCTCTAAACAAGGTGCATGACAGTGCCCCTTTGAGCTTTGTGATAAATGTACTATTCATTTAAATGTAGATTTCCAGTACTGCTCATATGAATTGTTGTGGAGGAATTTATTCAAGCCTTCCCTGCAGTGGTGGGCTCCTACAGGTATGGTCAGGTACGCAGTACAGGTAGAACAAGTTTGGTCAGGTACACAGTACCGGTAGAATTTTTTTTTCTTTTTTTACCTTCTGGGCTCTGGGTATATTTTTCCTATCACAGTAAATGAGGTTGAATGTGTATAATTTTAGAAGAGCTGTGCATGTGTATGTAGATACACTTTACATAGTAGATAATCAGGGGTAGCGAAAATGGAGCTCCACCCCAGAGCACCCAATTTGCACTGAAAGATGTTGAAACAAAATGCACAAGCCACGCCCCCAGTGTGGTAGTAAAAATTTTGGTAGCCCATCACTGCTTCCCTGATATACATATACCTAGTGTCAGATGTTCCATTCCAAAGACTCACCTGTAAATTTGGGCCATCCATTTTGAAGGTATAAGGCTGGTTCTGGTTGACTATATTGTATGTCAAGCTGCTATTGATATTCTCTGGATCATAGCAGGAGAGAGGCAATATGGTGCTCCCAGGGGGAATGGTCTCTGGACTCTCAGCCCTGGAATTAAGCAAAACTATTCACAAGAAGAAAAAACAACAAGAAAATAGAAAAAGAGATTTGAAGGGAGTAAATATATCCACTTTCTCCTCTCCCATTGATTTTCAGAATTCAATTCAATTTATTAGATTTGTATGCCGCCCCTCTCCGAAGACTCAGGGAGGCTCACAAGAATAATAAAAACAATATTCCAGAGAAAACCAATCTAATATTAAAAAGCACATAAAACCCTATCATATTTAAAAAGCAAACAACACATACATACCCAAACATAAATATAAAAAAAGCCTGGGGGAAAGGTATCTCAACTCCCCCATGCCTGGTGGTATAGATGGGTCTTGAGTAATTTACGAAAGACAAGAAGTGTGGGGGCAGTTCTAATCTCTGGGGGGAGTTGATTCCAGAGGGCCAGGGCTGCCACAGAGAAGGCTCTTCCCCTGGGGCCCGCCAAACGACATTGTTTGGTCGATGGGACCCGGAGAAGGCCAACTCTGTGGGATCTTATCGGTCGCTGGGATTCGTGCGGTAGCAGGCGGTTCCGAAGGTACTCTGGTCCAATGCCATGCAGGGCTTTAAAGGTCATAACCAACACTTTGAATTGTGACCGGAAACTGATCGGCAGCCAATGCAGGCCACGGAGTGTTGCAGAAACATGGGCGAATCTAGGAAGCCCCACGATGGCTCTCACGGCCGCGTTCTGCACGATCTGAAATTTCCGAACACTTTTCAGAGGTAGCCCCATGTAGAGAGCGTTGCAGTAATCGAACCTCGAGGTGATGAGGGCATGAGCGACTGTGAGCAGTGACTCCCTGTCCAAATAGGGCCGCAACTGGTGCACCAGGCAAACCTGGGCAAACGCCCTCCTCGCCACAGCCGAAAGATGATGTTCCAATGCTCTTAAAAGATTATTTTTTTAAAAGGTAGAACTTCAAGATTTCCAACAGGGCTACTAATTTAGTTTTGGTTTATGAGGTCAAAAGGTATGTATCTTGGGTTCTGATTTCTCCAAACCATTAGCCCACAGTTAATGAAACTTGTGTGATGTACAGATTTGTTGGATTACACAATCAAAACTACCATAGTTCCTGGAGACAATGAGCTTTAATTGGCTAAGAAATTTACCTGGATCTATTTACCTTTAAGTACTCCTAAACTCTCTTCCCATTTAGCAATCTAACTCCTGTACTTCTCACTTCAGAAGTAGTAACTCTCCTAATCACCTAACCTACCACACATGCTTCCCTATGCAGAAAGTTAGACACCCTCAAATTGATTTGATTATGTTTTCTTGGCTCAAGCTACCCCAATTCCCTTTGCAGAGACTTACACAAACACAGCAGGAGAACACAAAGGGGCTTCCAAGTTCTCCCGCTTCACAGTAATGTTGACAATGATGCTGGCATGATCGGCGTGGTTGAACATATTGTAAGCTTTCACCTCCAACTGTGTGTTGGCTAAGCTTGGGTTGTTTTTCAGATCTAAGTAGTATGTGGTCCTGATGGTGCCTGTATCTGCATAATTAAAAAATATATTATTTTATTAAGAAATTCAATTACATTTGGAAAAATGCAAAGAAACTAAATTTGAGAAAGAGAGGAGAATGGGAAGTGAGAATAAAAGTGGAGTAAAAAAAGAAAAAGAAAAGCAAGAAAATACAGGTAGTCCTCAACTTATGACCACAATTGAGGCCAAGATTTATGTTGTTAAGTAAGAAATTTATTAAGTGAGTATGGCCCCAATTCATGACTTTTCTTGCCACATGTGTTAAGTAAAGCATTGCAGCTGTTAAGTGAGTAACATGGTTCTTAATGGAATCTGGTTTTCTCACATTGACTTTGCTTCTCTGAAGGTCACAAACAGGACTCCAGAACACTGCAACCATAGTCTGTTCCTTTTTTTCAACTTAAGGTCTACAAATGCTGAAAAAGCAAATTTATTTATTTATTTATTTATTTATTCATTCATTCATTCATTCATTCATTCATTCATTCATTTATTTTTGTGTGTGTAAGTATTTGTCCCGTCGACCAAACAATGTCGTTTGGCGGGGCCCAGGGGAAGAGCCTTCTCTGTGGCGGCCCCGGCCCTCTGGAACCAACTCCCTCTGGAGATTAGAACTGCCTCCACCCTCCCTGTCTTTCGTAAACTACTCAAGACTCACTTATACCGCCAGGCATGGGGGAGTTAAGATATTCCTTCCCCCTAAGCCATTACAAGTTATGCATGGTATGTTTGTGTGTTTGGTTTTATAATAAGGGTTTTTAGTTGTTTTAGTATTGGATTGTTACATGCTGTTTTTATCATTGTTGTTAGCCGCCCCGAGTCTGTGGAGAGGGGCAGCATACAGCATACAAATCCAATAAATAATAATAATAATTATTATTATTATTTATTTATTTATTTATTTATTTTATTTGACTTCCATATCGCCCAATCCCGAAGGACTCAGGGCGGCTTCACATAAATATGAAGTTGGAAAAGGCAAGATGTATTTCAGAACTTTTTCTGTTAAAACCGGATACACATTTCGCATTTGTAACCAGAATGATGTTAAAGTACACTCCTCCTGTTTATTTTTCAAGAATCCGTCTGACGCCAAATCCAACAATTGCTCTTCTTCCTCATGCGACAAACTTTCTGGCATGGGTTGTGTGTTAATGTTAAACAGATATCTTATCCATTCAATATTTTTGTTTAAAATATTTTTGTTTAAATCAAGGAAACAGTTTTTGAAGCCCACTTGCAAACTCTCCAAATACTGTGTTATGCATTTCAGAGTATCAGCATCAATTTTAGTAGCCAAACTTGTTATAAACTCATGAAGAGAGGGAAACGAGTCTACTTCTCCATTACCAACTCTCTTTTGCCATAAATTTAGTTTTGCAATGGCAGTGTTCACTTTATCTTGAACGTGAAACAATGAAATTTCTTTGCATTGTAATGATAAGGCCCGGGGGGATGAGGGTTAGGATCTAGCCTACGGGTTGCTTAGATCTGGCCTGCTGGGCCACCCTAGAAACAACAAAGGACCAGCCCATGGTGTCTCTGCCAGCAAAAACAGAGCTCAAAAGGACCGCGCACAGCCCTCCCAGACTCTGTTTTCAGCTGCGACAGCCCCCTGCCACCCTCTGCCAGTAAAAACAGTTTGGGGAGACAGGCTGCGTGGGGCCCAGTCAGCGAAGCAGTGGAAGTGATGTGCCAGTGCCTGGGGGCTGTTGGGGCCTGGATGGGTGTCAACAGACTCAAACTCAACCCTGATAAGACGGATGGCTGTGGGTTTTGCCTCCCAAGGACAATTCCATCTGTCCGTCCATTACCCTGGGGGGAGAATCATTGACCCCCTCAGAGAGGGTCCGCAAGTTGGGCGTCCTCCTCGATCCACAGCTCACATTAGAGAAACACCTTTCAGCTGTGGCGAGGGGGGTGTTTGCCCAGGTTCACCTGGTGCACCCTATTTGGACCGGGAGACACTGCTCACAGTCACTCATGCCCTCATCACTTCGAGGCTGGACTACTGTAATGCTCTCTACATGGGGCTACCTTTGAAAAGTGTTTGGAAACTTCAGATCGTGCAGAATGCAGCTGCGAGAGCTATCATGGGCGCTCCTAAATATGCCCATGTCACACCAACACTCCGCAGTCTGCATTGGTTGCCGATCAGTTTCCGGTCACAATTCAAAGTGTTGGTTATGACCTATAAAGCCCTTTATGACACCGGACCAGGATATCTCCGGGACCGCCTTCTGCCGCACGAATCCCAGCGACCAGTTAGGTCCCACAGAGTTGGCCTTCTCCGGGTCCCGTCAACTAAACAATGCCGTTTGGCGGGACCCAGGGGAAGAGCCTTCTCTGTGGCGGCCCCGACCCTTTGGAACCAACTCCCCCCGGATATCAGAGTTGCCCCCACCCTCCTAGCCTTTCATAAGCTCCTTAAAACCCACCTCTGTCATCAGGCATGGGGGAATTGATACTTTCCCTCCCCCTAGGCTTATAAAATTTATGCATGGTATGCTAGTATGTATGATTGGTTTTTAAATTGGGGTTTTAAATTAACTTAAACTTAAATATTAGATTTGTTTACACTGTACTATTATTGCTGTGAGCCACCCCGAGTCTGCGGAGAGGGGCGGCATACAAATCTGATAAATAAATAAATAAATAAATGAATGAATGAATGAATGAATGAATAAATAAATAAATAAATAAATAAATAAATGTACAGTGATCCCCTGAGTTTCGCGATCTCGATCTTTGCGAAACGCTATATCGCGATTTTTCCACCCGATGACGTGACTCCCTTCCTTTCTCATCTTTCTTTCTCTCTCTCTTTCTCTATCTTGCTTCTTCCTCTCTCACACTCTCTTCCTCCCTCTCTCATCTCTTTCTTTCCTTCTCTCTCTTTCTCTATCTCTCCCCCTCTTGCTCTCGAGCGGCAAGCGAGCAGCCAGGCGGGCGAACGGGCAAGCGAGCGGCCGGGCAGGCGGGCGAACGGGCAAGCGAGCGGCCGGGCGGGCGGGTGAATGGGCAAGCGAGCGGCCGGCCAGCCGGGCGAACGGGCAAGCGAGCGGCCAGCCGGGCGGGGTGAACGGGCAAGCGAGCAGGCGGGCGGGTGAACGGGCAAGCGGAGCGGCCGGGCGGGCGAACGGGCAAGCGAGCGGGCGGGCGGGTAAATGGGCAAGCGAAGCGGGCGGGCGGGCGGGCGGGCGAACGGGCAAGCGAGCAGCTGGGCGGGCGGGGAACGGGCAAGCGAAGCGGGCGGGCGGGCGAACGGGCAAGCGGAGCAGCCGGGCGGGCGGGTGAACGGGCAAGCGAAGCGGCCGGGCGGGCGGGTGAACGGGCAAGCGAAGCGGCCGGGCGGGCGGGCGAACGGGCAAGCGGAGCGGCCGGGCGGGCGGGTGAACGGGCAAGCGAGCAGCCGGGCGGGTGGGTGAACGAGCAAGCGGAGCGGCCGGGCGGGCGGGTGAACGGGCAAGCGAGCAGCCGGGCGGGCAGGTGAACGAGCAAGCGGCAAGCGATCTTGGGGTTTCCCCTTTGCCTGGGCGGCGGGAAGACCCAGGGAAGGTTCCTTCGGCCAACCAACAGCTGATCTGCTCCGCAGCGCGGCAGCAGCGAGGAGCAGAAGATGGGGTTCCCCGAAGGAACCTTCCCTGGGTCTTCCCCGCCGCCCACACGCAAACTCCACCATCTGCGCATGTGCGGCCATGGAAAAAGGGGCACGCATGCGCAGATGGTGTTTTTACTTCCGCACCACTACATCCCGAAAAATCGATTATCGCGAGGGGTCTTGGAACGGAACCCTCGCGATAATCGGGGGATCGCTGTACTCCGTTTTCACTGGCAGAGAGTGGCAGGAAGCTGTCGTGGATGAAAATATGACTCCATAGTGTCATCCCCCAACCCCAACACTTTACCCTTAGATTATCCACGGTTGACCTATCTAGATTCCTAAGAGGTCAGTAAGGGGCGAGTACAAGTGCACTAGAGTGCCTTCCGTCCCCTGTCCTATTGCTCTCCTCTATCTCCTATACCTTTCTTCTATTCCTATATCTCTTCTTCTATTCTTTCATTGATATGTTCTATTCCTATAACTTCTCTTCTATTCTTTCTTAGATATATTTTATTATGAGTATATCCTCTATAACCTTCATTATGTATTTTACTATGTGTATACCCACTAAAACCCTATTGGACAAAATCAATCACTCAATAATAATAATAAATAAAATGGAGCTCGGGAGTCCGTTTTCTCTGGCAGACCACTCAGACCACCACAGATGCTCCTGACACGACTTACATCGAATTGGCTACACCCACCCTGGCCATGCCACCCCTGCCCCTGAGGTCAAACACAATCCTGATGTGGTCCTCAATGAAATTGAGCTTGACACCCCTCCCCTATAATGAAGGAAGATTGATTCTCATCCTCTTGAAAACAAGAGGGCTGAGCATTGAAAATCAGTGTAGCTTGCTACTAGAGACTTCCTGAGATGGTGTGGATGCTATGGCTTACCCAGAGCTTTGATTACCTGGTTCAATGGTGAAATGGTGTGTGCTTGGGGCGATGATCTCGTAGAGCACACTTTCCCCATCCGCTCGAACCTTGATGACTTCGGACAAAGGGGGTATATTTTCCGGTATTGAACGTGCAACTGATGAGTTCCTGAATCATGAAGGCAAAGATGTAAATAACTCTTTCTGAATCAGGAGTCTATCAAGCACAATACTGTATACTCTGCCTACTAGAAGTAAAAAAAAAAAGTTATATGGTTACATGGGCACAAAAGTACCAACATTGAGCCTCCCCGAGATAGATAGATAGATAGATAGATAGATAGATAGATAGATAGATAGATAGATAGATAGATAGATAGATAGATAGATAGATAGTGTTAAATCAGAGGCTGGAGGCTCGGGAAAAGGCTAACAGCTCTTTATTGGCAATCAGGAACAGTTGAAGTGACCAGCTCGATGCATAAGTAAGATTAGGGAAACAAGTGGCATAACCCGCACCTTATATACATGGTTACTAGCACAGGGATTGGTGACAGTGTTTCAAGCCTTGGCGCTGGAGCTTCCTATTGGCTGAGCCCGGAGGCTCCTCATTGGTCGCGCCCAGGCTTCCCATTGGTTGTGCTAGCAGGCTGCTTATTGGTCGCCCTGCTCCAATCAGCTATCACCTTTATTATACAGCTTACAAACATAACACCTTTTAAAAGACAGAAATAACAGATAGATAGATAGATAGATAGATAGACAGACAGACAGACAGACAGACAGACAGACAGACAGACAGACAGACAGACAGACAGACAGACAGACAAACAAACGTTGATGAGGATGTATCCTGAAGTAAATCTGTCCCCATGCATGCCTTCTTCAGAGTTCCAAATATATTTGGTTAATGTAATGGTGTTTGGTTGAACTACAAGTATGAATCATACTCCGGTATCTTCAATCTATGTGACCTAGACCTATGAGGTAGAAAAGACCGGAAACTTGTTCTTATACTAAACAATAGAAAGAGGATCAAATCTCCTCATCCCCTTTCTGCAATACATTCTAGATTTATAATTCGATCTAAATGGCAGGGATTCCAGAAAATCTCAGTAAGAAACATAAGCATCTCAGAAGTGTGTAGCTTGATTCAAGCCTTGGCTGTTCCGGTTCTTTCCCCAGAGAAGGGTATTAGTCATGTATGATGGATGGTTAGATCAGGGGTCACCAACCTTTCAGACTTCAGGGACCACTAAATTCATACATTTAAATCCCATGGATCACTAATATGAATCTAGCGCACCGCTCGCTAAATTAAGGATTAAGTCCTTCAAGCACTCAGCTTGATCGCCTGTTTCTGCAACCTTAAACACAGAATTCGGCCCCATTTCCCACAGAAAACAAAACACCTCTAATCTCTCTGTTTATCTTTCTTGCTCTCTCTCACACATTTCTCTCGTCTCTCTCTGTCTCTGTATCTTTCTCTCTCATATATATATCTTTCTCTCTCTCTCTCTCTTTCTTTCTTTCTTTCTTTTTCTTTCACACTCTCTTTCCTTGCTTCCTTCCTTCCTTCCTTCCTTCCTTCTTTCTTTCTTTCTTTCTCTCTCTCTCATCTCTCCCCTCTGTGTGTGTGTCTCTCTCTCTTTCACTCACTCTCTCTCTCTTTCTCTCATCTGTCTGTGTGTCTGTCTGTCTGTCTGTCTGTCTTTCTCTCTCTCTCTCATTCTGATTCTCTGGTGCTCTCTGGGGTCTTACAGGTGCTTCTTCAGCTTTGTTGTTGCTGGATGCATCTTGGTCGCACAGGGAGACACACAACCTGTTCTCCTCTCCGAGACACTGGCCCATCCCAGCTGCAGCCGATACTCTGTGTTTAATGGGCTCCAGGAGGAAGAGGGGATGCTGTTTCCCCCACTGTGAAGCACACTAAATGCAACTGTTCTGCAAGGGCAGTGAGCAGGTTCTAGAGGCACCAACAGCAGTGGCAAAGAAAAACAGCTGGATCAGGCCAGTATCTAGGAGCTGAGAGGAAGTTGCACGTCTCCCCATGCAATCCAGGTGTGTGGAGCCAACAAAGGTTGAAAGAAATGCCCGCAAGACCCAGCAAGAGATGAAGCTTTGCTCCCACCCTGGACGCCATTCCCTTCTCAGACCAGGCAAGGAGTGACTGGGAGGGGAGGGCGAGGGCTGGGACCAGCAGACAGGAAGCCACAACAGGGGGATGAAAGAACCACGGGTTGCTAACACCCATTGCTTCGGCCTGCCTGCACTGCCACCACCACCCATTGCCACAACAGCACCATTACCTTGTTCTGGCCGGCGAGGGCTACACTACTCCGTTTCTGACCCAACTGCCAGACCAAGGAACACAACACAACCAGTGTCCAACAATTCTTGTTTTATTTATTAACAAACTACTAAATTAATTTTCTTTTTTTTTCCAAATATTTTTATTAATTTTCTTTAAAATGACATACAAACTTACAAACATTTAACATACAATGTAGGGATGTATCATCCCTGCTCTTCTCAAAAGTATAATTGCAGATACAGAAAAAGGAATACACAATTGAATATCTAATTCAATACTACTAATACAAAAAATATCTGGTAAGAAAATTTAATGTCATATAAAAATTTCTAATTAATTTCAAGTCAAGAAAAATCTTTAGGAAAAACAAATTTCTATTCTATCTATATAAACTAGATCTAATATAAATCTTAATAAGGAAAAATCATCTAAGATATCTATACTTATTGCTACTCTTCTTTCTTTATTTTTTTATTCTTATCTATCCATTCATAAACATTGTTCCATGTTGCGTAAAATTTGGTTTCTTCCTGTTCATTCAAGCGTCTTGTCATCATGTCCATTTCCGCGCAGTCTAATATTTTTGCAATAACTCCCTCTTCTTTGGGGATATCTTCCCCTTTCCAATTTTGCGCGTATATAATCCTTGCCGCTGTAAAAATATGTATAATCAAGTACAAAATTTCTTTTTTATAATTTTGGTTAGTAATTCCTAGCAAACAAAACTCCGGGGTGAAATCTATTTTCTGCTTTGTAATTTCTTTTGTCATTTTTTCTATCATTTTCCAGTACATTTTAGCTTTATTACATGTCCACCATTGATGGTAGTAGGATCCTATTTCTTTCTTACATTTCCAGCACAGAGGTGATGTCTTTGGGAACATTTTTGCTAATCTACTTGGTGGGAGATGCCATCTATAAAACATTTTAATTTGGTTCTCTTTCAAAGAAACTGATTTTGTCATCCTCCAGTTACACATCCAAACTTTCTCCCATGTATCTAAATCAATTTCTTTACCTATGTTTCTACACCAATGTATCATACTATCTTTTAATGTTAATTCAATATTCTTGTGGGTAATCAAATATTTATATATTTTTCCAATTACTCTGTTATGGTTTTTAGTGATTAACTCACTTAACAGGTTTTTACTTTTGTTAAATATGTAGAGTGTACTATCTTTCTGATATCTGGATCTAATCTGTGCATAATGCCACCAATCAATTTGTATCCCTTCATCTTGTAGTTTAATTCTAGATTTCAATTTCATTTGATTGTCTAACAAGTCTTTATATCTTATATTTCTTGTATCATTAATGGAATTTGGATGTATTATTGCATCCAAGGGGGTAACCCAATCTGGAATTGTTAAAAAGTGGTTTTTCTTTATGTCTTTCCAGACATCAAATAAGTATTTTCTCAGCGTGTGTCTTTTAAAGTAAGAATGATTTTTATCTTTATCATACCACACAAATGCATGCCAGCCAAGCATGAGGTCATGTCCTTCTAATATTGATGTTCTCATGTCCTCTAAAGTTATCCAATTTTTAATCCATGTTAAAGCGGCTGCCTGATAATATAATTTCCAATTTGGGAGCGCAAACCCCCCCCTCTCTTTTATGTCTTCTAACATATTTATCTTAATTCTTACCTTTTTCCCTTGCCATAAAAATTTTTTAACCACATTTGTTAAGTTTTTTAAAAAGTTGGCCCCTGGATTAATTGGGATCACTTGAAATAAAAATAATACCTTAGGTAAGATATTCATCTTGATCGTAGCAATTCTTCCCAAAAATGATATTTTTAAATTGTTCCATATTTCTAGATCCTTTTTAATTTCATTAATTAATTTTATATAATTATCATTTTTTAATGTTATTGTTTTGGCTGTTAGCCATATTCCCAAATATTTTACTTTTTTAACTATTTGCATTCCAGTAATACATTCTAGATTACTTTCTTGTATTTTACTCATGTTTTTAGTTATAATTTTTGTTTTATTTTTATTTATTTTCAAACCTGCCACCTTACCATATTGTTCTATTGTTTGGATTAATCTTGGTGCTGTGACTAACGGATCTTCCATTATAAAAGTCAAGTCATCTGCGAAGGCCTGGACTTTGTATATCTCTTTTCTAACTGTTAAACCTTTTATCTTTGGGTCTGATCTTATTTTTATTAAGAGTGCTTCTAAAGTCATAATGAAAAGAAGAGGTGATATGGGACATCCTTGCCGCACTCCTTTATTTATTTTAAACGCTTCTAATTGTTCATTGTTTAATATAATTTTTGTCGTTTGTTCTGAGTAAATAGCGTCTATTAAATTAACAAATTTGAGGCCGAATCTCATTTTATTTAATTGCATCTTTATAAATGTCCAATTCACGTTATCAAAAGCTTTTTGAGCGTCTAGGAACATTAAGGATAATGTTTTATCTGAATGTTGCTCATAGTACTCTAATACATTAATAATTGTTCTAAGATTATTTTTAATTTGTCTACCTGGAAGGAAACCATTTTGGTCTGAGTGAATTTTACTATTTATCACATTTTTCAATCTATCTGCATATATTGCTATAAAAATTTTATAGTCTACATTCAATAAAGATATTGGTCTATAGTTTTTAATTTTTTCTTTTGGTGTATCTGGTTTGTGAATTAAAGTTATCAAGTCTATATGAGAAATATTAAAAAACATCGTAATTGGCAAATGAATAGAAATATTTTGAAAGAGAAAGAATATAAAGAATGGATTGAAAAGGAATTAAAAATATTTTTTGAAATCAATAAAAATACAGACACCACCCCTCAGAACTTGTGGGATGCAACTAAAGCATACATAAGAGGATTAACAATATCCTATACTGCAAAATATAATAAAGAAAGAAAAAGAAAATATGAACAATTAATAAATGAATTAAAACAACTAGAGTTTCTATCACAACAAAATGTGAAAAATAAAGACTTGGGGAAAAAAACTAAATTAATTTTCTTAGCAGCCATTTTTTAAAGTCTTTTCGGAGCAACAGATGTTAATTATACTTCTTAACAGCCAACAATAGTCCAAACAAAAAGAACAAGAGTCTGTTTGTTAACAGTAGATAAGCCACTCAATCTTACTGTTGTTGGCAAAATGCCCAGAAGCAATTTGCAGGAAACTGGGCGCTTTTCAAACAAGAGCCGGACAGTTTTCAAGGCAAAGGCCAAATGGGAATGAACGGAGTTGTTTACTGCAAATTGGTTAGTCCTTTTCTTCAGTTAAATAGGATATGGGTTGGCCAATTAATCCCAAGTCTTACTCCCAAATAGTCTTTCTCCTCAGGAGCCATTCCTGCCTTTTGGCAACCCTGCACACACATTGGCTCCTCTGCACTCATGACAAACTCTGGAGGTTCTGAGGGTCCTGGCTGAATCCCTGTCTCTGACACCAAGTCTTCTCCAGCCTCCTCACTGTCCGACTCTGGTGCCAGCTGCACAGGCTGATGGCGAATCACCACAACAGTCTCTTCACTGTCTGGATCAGCTACCAGCTACACAGGCCACTGGGGGGCCACAACAACTCCTTGCACATTCACCATCTGTAAAGTTGCAAGTTGCACATACCTCCTCTACATCAGAGATTTCCAGCCGCACCACAAGCATCCTGGACAATCCCATATTTCATCGGTCTAGTCACAGGATTGGCCCATTGGTCATTGTGGAGTAGTTCCTCCACGAGGGTGCGCTGTGGATCACCAAACTTTTCTAGAGGACCACCAGTGATCCATGGACAACTGGTTGGTGACCTCATGTGCTGGGATTTCCATTAGTAGTAAGTAGCCCTGTGTGAGGCCACGCATGATTGAGCAGACATAAATTTTAGGGGTGCCAACAAAGCATCATTTTGAGCAGTGCATATAATCTTTGACTTACAACCATTTATTTAGTAATCCTTAAAATTTACAATAGCGTTGAAAAAAGTGGTTTATAGAAACATAGAAACATAGAAGTCTGACGGCAGAAAAAGACCTCATGGTCCATCTAGTCTGCTCTTATACTATTTTCTATATCTTATCTTAGGATGGATATATGTTTATCCCAGGCATGTTTAAATTCAGTTACTGTGGATTTATCTACCATGTCTGCTGGAAGTTTGTTCCAAGGATCTACTACTCTTTCAGTAAAATAATATTTTCTCATGTTGCTTTTGATCTTTCCCCCAACTAACTTCAGATTGTGTCCCCTTGTTCTTGTGTTCACTTTCCTATTAAAAACACTTCCCTCCTGGACCTTATTTAACCCTTTAACATATTTAAATGTTTCGATCATGTCCCACCTTTTCCTTCTGTCCTCCAGACTGTACAGATTGAGTTCATTAAGTCTTTCCTGATAAGTTTTATGCTTAAGACCTTCCACCATTCTTGTAGCCCGTCTTTGGACCCGTTCAATTTTGTCAATATCTTTTTGTAGGTGAGGTCTCCAGAACTGAATACAATATTCCAAATGTGGTCTCACCAGTGCTCTATATAGTGGGATCATAATCTCCCTCTTCCTGCTTGTTATACCTCTAGCTATGCAGCCAAGCATCCTACTTGCTTTCCCTACCGCCTGACTGCACTGTTCACCCCCATTTTGAGACTGTCAGTTTTCACTCTTGTGGCCATTGCAACACCCCCGTGGTCATGTGATCAAGCTTTGGTTGCTTGGCAACTGACATGTATTTATGATAGTTGCAGTGTTGCGGTGTCATGTGATCACCTTCTGCGATCTTCTGACAAGCCAAATTAATGGGAAAGCCAGATTCATTTAACCACTTTGTTACTAACTTAACAATTGCAGTGATTCACTGAACAGGAGTGGCAAGAAAGGTCATAAAGTTGGGCAAAATTCATTTAACAACAGATTTGCTTTGCAGTGGAAATTTGTGGATCAGTTGTGTGCGTATGTTGAAGACTATCAGTAAATATCACAGAGGATTCTGAGATTGTACTGTAAGATTAATTGGGATTTCAGGTGTCCAGCTCTGAATTCCAATTCTGTGCCATTTGCTGCCATACGTAGTAATATATACCTTTAAAGGATATACAGTGGTCCCTCGATTTTCGCGGGTTTGAACTTCACGAAACGGCTATACCACGGTTTTTCAAAAATATTAATTAAAAAATACTTTGCGGGGTTTTTTCCCTATACCACGGTTTTTCCCGCCCGATGATGTCATACGTCATCGCCAAACTTTCATCCACCTTTAATAATTTTTTTAAAAATAAACTTTAATAAATAAACATGGTGAATAATAATCTAAATGGTTGCTAAGGGAATGAGAAACTGCAGTTTAGGGGTTTAAAGTGTTAAGGGAAGGCTTGTGATACTGTTCATAGCCAAAAATAGTGTATTTACTTCCGCATCTCTACTTCGCGGAAATTCGACTTTCACGGGCGGTCTCGGAACACATCCCCCCCCCCCGAAAATCGAGGGAACACTGTAATGGAAAAACAGGATGTTTTGGGCCGTACCTATTTGCTGGCAACCCAACATGCACCTTTAAATATCACCACATCTTTATCCCCATCTCCTCCAACTCACCCGAAATGGACTTTGTTATGGTAAACAGGCTTCACATAGATAGACAGAGGCACTTCGCAACGTCTTGAAGCAGCATCCGTGACCACAATTTTCCTTTTGAATGTCTGCAGGGGCAAAACAGGAAAGGTTAGTCAGGGTATCTAAGGAGAAAGCATTTTGAAATTCTCTGATATTTCCCTGGCATTTCCCTGTAAGTTGTGATCTAGTTAAGGCGCAGTCGTAGATGACGTCATACCAAACGGCTAAGCCATGGAGAAATATTGGTAGCTGAGGAAGCGAGTTGTTGCCACATTTTTGCTCATTTTTACTTGACTCTGCCAGGCAGCGCAATCTGTTTTCTTTTTACATGATTTTTCCCTGACTTTTAAACATTTTAATATAGTTCGGGTTTTTTCCTCCTGATTTATTCCATTTTTTTTCACGCATTTCCTGATAATTCCCTGATATTTCCTGAACTGCTGATTTCCCTGATAATTCCCTGATTTCCCTGTTTTCCAGGCTTGCTGGACACCCTGATTAGTTGAATCCAAGAGGCCCAATGAATAGGCCAATGGCTCCACAGAAGCCTTAGAAACAGATAATTCTCTGAAATCATTAGGAACTTTGCCATTAGAAAGGTCCAACAAGACATTTGAAGGACATGTGAAGAGAAGGGCCAGGAGTGACATGATAGCAGTGTTCCAATACTTGAGGGGCTGCCACAGAGACATGGAGGCCAGGCTGTTTTCCAAAGCACCAGAAGGCAAGGAATAATGGATGGTAACTGACCAGAGAGATTCAACCTGGAAATAAGAAGAAACTTTCTGACAGTCAGAGCGATCAAGCAGTGGAATAGCTTGGCTTCAGAGGTTGTGAGAGCTCCAACACAACAAGACAAGAGCACACAACAGATTTAAACTTAATATTAACCTCTCCAAACTTGACTGTAAAAAATATGACTTCAGTAACCGAGTTGTCGAAGCGTGGAACTCATTACCGGACTTCATAGTGTCATCCCCAAACCCCCAACACTTTACCCTTAGATTATCCACGGTTGACCTATCCAGATTCCTAAGAGGTCAGTAAGGGGCGAGTACAAGTGCACTAGAGTGCCTTCCGTCCACTGTCCTATTGCTCTCCTATATCTCCTATACCTTTCTTCTCTTCCTATATCTCTTCTTCTATTCTTTCATTGATGTGTTCTATTCCTATAACTTCTCTTCTATTCTTTGTTAGATATATTTTACTATGAGTATCTCCTCCATAACCTTCATCATGTATTTTACTATGTGTATATAGATATATACCCACTAAAACCCTCACTGTGTATTGGACAAAATAAATAAATAAAATAAATAAATAAACACTTGAGACTTTCAAGAGGAGATTGGATGGACATTTGTCTGAAATGGTGTAGGGACTCCTGCTTGACCAAGGGTTTGGACTAGATGACCTACCAGGTCCCTTCCAACTCTAATAATAATTAAAAATAAAAATAAATAAATGGGAAAATCAAGGTCTAGTGGCAAAATGCTGATCAAGACAACAGAAGCTCCATGCAGGCATGCAATTCTCCTTGGGATTGTTTGGGTTGTGACAGAGAGCCAAGGACTAACATGCCTTGAATGGACTCACAGGGAAGCTAAGCAGATATACTTGCAGGGCAAACAGTAGCACCTACCTTGCCAGCTTGTTCACGAGTGAAACCTGAGGCAGGTGCCTGCAGGATTCCTTCTGGAGTTATAACAAAAGGTAAGGAAGAATCCTCAACAGTGAACTGTGGGAAGAGAAGATAATGTGGCAATTATAGCATAGACAATACCCTCCACTTGTCACCCCGATCTCTGAGTCCCACCCTATCAGACTCGCCCCTCAAGCTCCCGTCAGATGATCACCTCATCTTAGATGATCCACATGATTTTTCCCTCTCCTTTGAAGATAATGATTTGTCCCTCCTTGTGATCACAGATCTTTTCTCAAGCACACTTCTGCTCCCCACGCACCCGCTGTACTTACAGTCAGTGTGCCTTCGCCCCGCCTCTTCAAGACAGGTGTGTAGATTGTTTCTCCAGGCGGAAAATCCTCTGAGACTTCTATAGGCAACCATCCTGTGATATAAGAGAGATGGGGTGCGTGGGAAATAACATACTAATGAATTGAACATGGCGCCATGGACAAACTGGGGATGAACAGTTCTTCATTTCAGGATTATGAGACCTTTTGGGCAATTCTATTACCACTATTCTACTCTCTCTTCTATTCTTGGTCAAAATAATATTTTGTTAGAAAATCCAATGCATCCCACTGCCTACTGACTAATCCCCACCTAATCCAATTCCACTCTAATCTTATGTTAAAATGCTCTTCATTAAAGCTGTTGTGGTTAGCTCTGGCCCAGCTCCTGCCCCAAGGACTGTGGATGTGGGGGAGACATCCACATGCCGCAGGCCTGTTTTGCTCCCGGTGGAATCTGCTGATGAAGGCTCCTCTGACCAAGAAGACATGAGTGACAGGGAGGAGGAGAATGGGGCAGACAGCTCAGAAGGAGATCAATTCTCTAGCTCCTCCTTGGATTCAGAACAAGAGTTAATGATACAGCCACGCATGCGGAGAGCGATGCATAGGCAGCAACAACTGAGAGATTATTATCAAATAAAATGAGGCCACCTGTGGTTGGGTGGGGCTGTGGTAATTAGCGAGGCTGCTATAAATAGCAGCCTGTGGGTTTGGCCATTGTGGAGGATTATCTGATCGTTGTGTTTCGTGGCTGCCTTGCTGACTTCGACCTTTGTGTGCTGATTTTTCCCTGCTTTGAAATTAAACCAGAGCAAAGTGTGTGTCACTTTGTGAAAGAAGAAGGACTGTGAATTGCCTCACAGCTGCAAGCTAAGTATCACAGAACTGATAAGGGACTTGTACAAATTACCAGTTTGTGTGGAGACAAGTGCTCTTTGCTATACCAAAAGAGGGCTTGGTTTATTTGAATTTTCGGTATAAAGAACATTGTTTTGAATTTTCAAATGTGTGTGTGTCTGAAATTTGTACCTGTGAATTTTCAGGAGGATTCTACCATAGAGCTCGACAGAACAAAAGCACTTTCATCTTTTGTCGAATGTGCCATGACTAACATAATCAAGGAAGCTGCAGCGTTCTTACCTGGGTCAGTAATGCACAATAATCTCTTTGTTTCCATAACTCGAACGAAGAGTTTAGCTTCTTTTGGCCCTTCTGTACACGTTGCGCTGAATGTTAAGGTATACAGATTCACCACTCTAGCATCTAGAGCAGCACTGGGACTAAGTCTCACCTGGGAATCAAAAGAAAGAACCGTGGTGTGATTCTTATGCAAGCATTAGAACATAGTACAGTTCACCAGCCTCCTCCCTTCCCTGCTCATCTCTAAGGGTATCTCCACCAAAGGAATGTCAGCCACTTCAAAAGCAATCCTGGATCTCAATACTTTTTTCACATCAGTCGTGTCTGAGAGCTTAGCCTCTAGTCCCCTAATCATCTTTGTTGCTCTTCTCTTACTCTTTCTACAGTCTCTACATCCCTTTTGCACCGTGGCGATCAAAACTGAATGCAGTATTCCAAGTGTCGCTTTACCAAGCCATTTTAAAGTAGTATTAACACTTCATGCGATCTTGATTCTATCCCTCTGTTAATGCAGCCTAGAATTAAGAACATAAGAACATCAGAAGAGCCACGTTGAATCAGGCCAAAGCCCATTGAGTCCAGCATTCTGTGTCACACAGTGGCCCACCAATTGTCCATGGGGATCTTGAGCAGAGAGAGAGAAGGTAAGACCCTCCCTTTCCCTTGACCCCCAACAAATGGGACCCAATGGAATCCTGCCTGCCTCAACCAACATAGAGGCGGCACATGGACATCCGTTTCAATAACCATCAATATACTTGGCATCCATGAATCTGTCTAATCCTGTCTTGAAGGTATCAAGGCTGACAGCTGTCACGACCTCTTCTGGAAGTGAATTCCATAAATTGTGTTGTTCTTTTGGCAGCTGCTGCACACTGCTTGCTCATATTTAAATGATTGTCCACTAGGACCCCAAGATCCCTTTCACAGTTACTACTGTTGAGCAATGTACCACATATCCTGTACCTGTGCAATTTGTTTTGCTTGCCTAAATGAAGAACCTGACTTTGTTAGATAGTTCCCATTGTTCAAGTTTGTCAAGGTCCTCCTGTATTTTGCGCCTATCTTCTGGGGTGTTGGCTATTCCTGCCTGTTTGGTGTCATCTGCAAATTTGAAAAGTTCCCCATCTATCCCCTGGTCCAAGTCATGAGATTCTTCAACATTTCTCTTCTTGCAAAGTAAACGGACTTAAAGGTGACTATTTAAACAGTAAGGCTGCTTCAAAAGGGGAGGTGAAAGGTTTGTTTTCCTTCTGGTCCTTCCTCTTTCACTTTCTGAACGCCCTGAAGAGAAAGCAGACGATAAAGGCTTTCTTTACAATTCCCAGGCTGAGCCCTGGAGCTGGGGCTGGATCGGCAGAGTTTGGGACAAGTGGGCTGTAATTGCTCCCTCTTGGCAAGCTCAGAGGTGAGGGCTTCCTGCTTTGGGGAAGACCCTTGCTTCCCCCTCCTCTTCCCCAGCCTCCCAGACACCAAAGAAGACCTTAAATAATGGAGAGAAAAGGTCCCCCCCCCATTCCAGGGACTTGTGTTAGGATAGAAAAACCGGAAGACTTGATGCAATGCAATCTTATGCCAGGGAACACCGATTGTTTGAAAGTCTATTACAATCTGTGGGCTCTGTTCCTATCAGAAACTCCACCAGTTGTTCAAAGTACAAGGAAATCTTGCAAAGGAGAGAAGCAGATTCACCTGTCACTGGGGATTCCTGATTCCCTCCAACCAGGTGAGCCCACGGAAATGCAGAGCCCCCCCAAAATGGCATTTTATGGAGCAGCGGAGGGAAGTGGGGTGAGAGCAGGGCTCCTCCTGGGCATTGGTGGAGAGCAGGTCAAGGAGTTGCTCCTTTTACACGAGAACAAGCGATTCTTCACCTGTAGCAGATGCTAATGAGTGGGTGGGACAGCCGGGACCCCCAACATTAAACTAAATGTCAACCGCTCCAAACTTGACTGCAAAAAATATGACTTCAGCAACAGAGTAATCAACGCCTGGAATGCACTACCTGATTCTGTGGTTTCTACTCCTAACCCCAAAACCTTTAACCTTAGACTATCTACAATTGATCTCTCCTCCTTTCTAAGAGGTCTGTAATGGGCGTGCATAAGTGCACCACTGTGCCTTCCGTCCCTGTCCTATTGTCTTCTTTTTATCATTACTTATCTAATGTTTAATATGTACAAATTATTAATTGTTTGACATATATATATATATGATATATGATACCTCCCGCCTACCAGACATCTGGAAAACAGCCTTCAAACATAACCCAGCCATAAAAACTGAAACCAGACTCAGAACACACATTGCAAAACAATCAAGTAGCCTGCAAGCTCCAACTACTCAGGATATCACGCCTAATCTACAACCATTAACTAATCAGCATACCTCAGCTACATCAACGACCCCAGGTGTTACCCCACTGACTCACCAGGAAGTTTCTACACAGCAGGCAATTGCTGAGCCATCAAACCACACCCAGCCACCAGTATTTATAGAAGGAAGGCAGCTCAGGTTTCACTGTGTTCGCCCTAGAACAAGGACAGAAACACCAGCCTGAAGATGACGAGTGGGACCCATAGTTCCCTCTAAGCTGAGCATGTGAGCAATCGCTCACTTAAAAATCATCATCAACTCAGAGTTTTCCAAACCTGCCCAGAAGCCGAGAGGGAAATTTTATTATTATTTCTGTGTCACCCAGTCCCGAAGGGACTGCCGCTCAGACACTATACTTTTCCGCCCACCCCAAAAAAAATTTAGAGAGAACACTGGTGGGACCTCGTCGAAACGTCGCCAGAAATTTCCAAATCCTACATGGGAAGAAACCTGAATATACCAAGACCGTCATTCCTTGTTAGGAAAGGCAACAGGAGGAAGGAGGGGGAGGGAAAAGCAGACAATGTAGCAACAGATGTGGCACAAGAAGCACCTGTATTTTGGGGGGAGGGAGGGGAATTCCAGGTAATTTGAGGAGGGGGGAATTGCTGCTTTTTCTGAAAGCTGGTGAGTTCTGTCCAGGCAGCCAAACCAAAAGAGAGCTGTCATTGAGCCCAGGGAGGTTCACCTTTGTCGTACCTCCTCCCCTTCAATCGCAGCTGTGTCCCCACTCTGGAGTTTTCCCATTGAGATGCCAAATTCTGGCCCTCCTGGGGGAGGTAAGAGCAGGGGGGAGAGGGCAGGTGGGTGTGTTCTTGCCCAGAGACTCCAATTGCACCATCCAAGTAGCTTCATTTGTCTTCCTCCTTCCCTGAACGCTTCTGGCTGGACAGCAGAGGGCGTCTGCTGTGACCCAGGGGGATCAAAGCAAGGTCGAGACTAGAGAGACCTTTTTTTCCCCTTCCTCCCTTTCACTATCTCTATCATTCCTTCCTTTTCTCCCTTCTCTATTTCTTTCCTTCCTTCATTTTCTCCCTTCCCTAACTCTCTCCTTCCTTCTTTCCTATTTTTCCTAACTCTCTCCTTCCTTTTCTTCCTTCCCTATCTCTCTCCTACCTTCCTTCCCCCTCCCTCCCCTATCTCTCTCTTTCCTTCCTTCTTTCCTTCCTTTCTTCCTCCCTCCATTCCCTTTCTCTATCCCTCCTTCCTTTCTTCCCCCTCCCTCCACCCCCTTTCTCTATCCCTCCTTCTTTTCTCCCTTCCCTCTCCTTCCTTCCTTCTTTCCTTCCTTCCCTCCTTCCCTCTTCCCTTCCTCATCTCTCCCTCCTTCCTCCCTTCCTTCCTTTCTCCATTCCCCGTCTCTTTCCTTTCTTTCTTCCTTCTTTCCTCCCCTTGCTATCTCTCTCCTTCCTTCCTTTCTCCCTTCCTTATCTCTCACCTTCCTTCCTTTCTCCCTTCCCTATCTCTCCTTCCTTCCTTCCTTCCTTCCTTCCCTCCTTCCTTCCTTCCTAACTAGAAAGATCTTTATATCTCCCCACAAATGGTCTAGCCAATGGCCCTCCGACCACCCCACTGGTAGGGCTCCATCTCCATGTTACCCTGAAGGCAACCTGTAACAACAGCTTTTATAGTAGGAAGAACACTCACAGAGTAGGAGCCTGCTCCCAGGGCAAGGCCCAGGGTTCTGTGAAAACAGAACTACATGGAGACGGTGTAAGTCACCCAGACAAAGCCAGACCAATGCCATAGAGAAACTAGAAACTGTCACGGAAATTAACAGAGTAAGAAACTTAAAAACAGATATCCCTAAGGAAAGAACCAAGCCATAGTAATTAAAAAAGCCAGACACACTGTAAAAGAAAACACCAAATCATTGTAAAATGTAAACAATATACAGGACATGCAGTAAGAAATAATTAAATTACAAAAGAGGAATGGGGGAAAAACCTGAGACATGGCACCAGGAAGATATTATCTCCAAAATATAATTTATTTATTTATTTGATTTGACTTTTATGTCGCCCACTCCTACAGGACTAAGGGTTTCTCACAACAATGAAACAATTATTAAAACAATAAAAAACCCTTAATACAACCCCACTGTAAACAATAAAAACCCCTAATAATTAATAATATTTTTTTAAAAAAAACCCTAATCCAGAGAATGCAATCATACCGTCACACATACTAGTCAAAAGATGTACTGGCCGGAAGTAAGCTGTTAATTCTTACGGGCCCCCGACCTATTGGCAGAGACAGGTCTTCAAGGGTTTTTGGAAGGCCAGTAGGGTAGGAGCAGTATGGACCACGGAGCCAGGGCCTCCATGAAGAGTCCGGGGAAACTCTTCAGTTGACACAAGGGGTGGGACCTTAATCCAGGAACTTCTGTACCCAAAAATGCATGTTCAAAGAGATCTGACTTTTGACGAAGGAGTTGCCAATGTTGACGTCCAGGAGGCTTCAGCACTGCCACCAGCTGCGCATTGTATCTGCTGCTCCTGTACCAATGCTCCGGGCCGAGAGCCTTCATCAGCCATCCCAGAAATCGGACCAGCATCTGTAGATGGAATGTGGTGGTATACCCACATCCTGCATCCCCTCAGAGGTCAGTCTCGGCATCCCCAAATGGTTCTTCTCTCTTGCAGGGCACCAGAAGGGTCAACAACACACAGGAGCCAAGCATGGCCCTGACAGAGGATGCCATTGAGATTCCAGCCCTGGGCCGCCCCTTCCAGCTGGGGATGCTTTACGACTGCTGCAAGGATGTCCTCATCCCTGGTAGGAGCCGGAGGGCAGTCTGAGGGGTGGCAGGAAACCTGGGAGGGAGATGGGCGCTGCCATCAATGCGCAGGCTTAGCCCAGGGACACTTGAGAGCTGGCATCCTGCACACAAGGCTTGCTACTACCAGGCAGCTGAGTAGAGTCTTCTGCCTTAGTGTCCTTTAGTTCCACTCCAGATGTTTTTCACTCTCTCCCCTCTTTCTCCCCTTTCTTTCTCTCTCTCTCTTCTCTCTCCTTCCCTCTCATGGCTACAGAGAGAGGGGGGAGAGAGGAGAGAGAGAACTGTGCACCTGTCTTTCTGCAAGATCCCCACAGCTCTGGGGCTCCAGCCAAGATACAAACACACACACACACACATTCCGGAGAGGCTTTCAGTCCAACTATCTCTGTCTCTGGGGACAGCACACAAGGGAAAAAAGAGAAGAGGGAAGATGGTTCCTCTTTGGAAGCTGCTACAGGACCCTCCAGGCAGGACCCCTCCCTTCTTGCCACAGACAGCACAGCCCGACCTCCCCCCCAGGAGGACCAGAATTTGAAATCTCACTGGGGGAGGAAGGGGAGAGGGGAGATTGTATTGAGAGTCTTGATTCCAGCTCTCTTCTTGTTTGGCTGTCTGGACAGAACTTGGCAGCCCCCTCCCCAAATGACCTGGAATATCCTCCCCCTTCCAACAACACACAGGTGCTTCTGTGCCACAGCGGTTGTTAAGGCACCTGCTGTTCCCTTTCGCTTCCTCCTCCACCTCCATCACCTCTGCTAACAAGGAGAGCAGGATCCTGAAGGTCTCAGCTGTTCCACCCACCCATTTCGGACATGGGGATACTTGTTCTCGTGCCAACAGGAGCAACTATTAATCCTAGGCCTAGAAAGCTTAGAACTACGTCGCCTAAAACACGATCTAAGTATTGCCCACAAGATCATATGCTGCAACGTTCTACCTGTCAATGACTATTTCAGCTTCAATCACAACACAAGAGCACGCAACAGATTCAAACTTAATATTAACCACTCCAAACTTGACTGTAAAAAATATGACTTCAGCAACCGAGTTGTCGAAGCGTGGAACTCATTACCCGACTCAGTAGTGTCAACCTCTAATCCCAAACATTTTTCCCTTAGACTATCCACGATTGACCTCTCCAGGTTCCTTAGAGGTCAGTAAGGGGCGTGCATAAGTGCACCAGTGTGCCTTCCGTCCCCTGTCCAATTGTCTCTCCTTATCTCATTTATCTTTTCTTCCTTTCAAATATGTTCACCTATACTTATATCTTTTCTTCTATTCTTTTCTTTACTTATATTATTACATATCTTTCTCGTCAATGTGTATTATGTATTGGATAAATTAAATTAAATTAAATAATTAAATTAAATTAAATTAAATTAAATTAAATTAAATTAAATTAAATTAAATTAAATTAAATTAAATTAAATTAAATTAAATTAAATTAAATTAAATTAAATTAAATTAAATTAAATTAAATTAAATTAAATTAAATTAAATTAAATTAAATTAAATTAAATTAAATTAAATTAAATTAAATTAAATTAAATTAAATTAAATTAAATTAAATTAAATTAAATTAAATTAAATTAAATTAAATTAAATTAAATTAAATTAAATTAAATTAAATTAAATTAAATTAAAATAAATTAAATTAAATTAAATTAAATTAAATTAAATTAAATTAAATTAAATTAACTCCTAAGATTCTGTAAGGGTCTCCTGCTCGAGCAGGGGGTTGGACTAGATGACCTCCAAGGTCCCTTCCAGTTCTGATAGATTCACGTGCCTCTAGGGTTTGACTTCCTTTGGGGGGAGGTCTTCTCCACATCTTCACAGATCCAGCAGGCCTCAGACCTCACATTTCTTCTCCCTCGGCTTTAGAATCACAGAATTGCAGAGTTTGGAAGAGACCAGCTCAGCTTCAACATCTGGATTTTCTCTTCCCACGAGGGCAACTCCGAAAGAGGATGTTGAAAAAGAAAGTGGAAGCCCTTGTTCAGCTGAAGCATTTCGGAGAAATCACCACAGATCCTGGAAACCGAAAGTAGGGTTGGTTGTTATGCAAGGAAGCTGGCTTGACCGAGGGGTCAACAAACACATCCTGGCTCTGCAGGACAAAGATTTATCTTGCCATCCCTGCCATGGGGCAGCAGAGGAAGGAGTCAGCCGTGAGGAGTTCTGGGTTCTGTCAAATGAGATATTGGCTCTTTTGGGGGGAAATCTTCTGAGCTTCTCCAAGAGCTTTGAGACTGAACGTCCTCGACACTGGCAAAGTTTCAAAGTATGTTTTGGACACACGTACACACCCACCAACCCCCTTGTGGACCATGTGATTTCACATGCATACCCGAAAATGTTCTGCAACCGACTCTTCTGCAGGGGAGGGAAAGAGGGATGGATGGGTGGGTGGGTGGGTGGGTGGATATACACATGAATGGATAAACAGATGGGTGTAGGAATGGATACATGGATGAATGGATAAACAAATGGATGGATTTATTTAATTAATTAATGGGCTTTCCTAAATATGCCCATGTTACACCAACACTCCGCAGTCTGCATTGGTTGCCGATCAGTTTCCGGTCACAATTCAAAGTGTGTTCATGACCTACAAAGCCCTTCATGGCATCGGACCAGAATATCTCCGGGACGGCCATCTGCCGCACAAATCCCAGCGACCAGTTAGGTCCCACAGAGTTGGCCTTCTCCGGGTGCTATCAACTAAACAATGTCGGTTGGCGGGCCCCAGGGGAAGAGCCTTCTCTGTGGTGGCCCTGAATCTTTGGAACCAACTCCCCCCAGATATCAGAGTTGCCCCCACCCTCCTTGCCTTTCGTAAGCTCCTTAAAACCTACCTCTGTCGTCAGGCATGGGGGAATTGAGACTTTCCCTTCCCCCTAGGCTTATAAAATTTATGCATGGTATGTCTGTATGTATGATTGGTTTCTTAAATTGGGGTTTTTTAATTAACTTAAATATTAGATTTGTTTACATTGTCTTATTATTGTTGTTAGCAGCCCCGAGTCTACGGAGAGGGGCAGCATACAAATCTGATAAATAAATAAATAAATAAATTTGTATGCTGCCTACTCCCAAAGGACAATGGATGGATGGATGGATGGATGGATGGATGGATGGATGGATGGATACAGGGATGGATGGATAATTGGATATACAAACAGATGGATATATGGATACATGGATGAATGAATACACAGATAGATGAATGGCTACATGGATGGATGGATGGATGAATGGATGGATACACAGATGGATAGATACACGGATGCAGGGATGGATGGATGGAGGATGGGGGATGGAGGAATACGAGAATGGATGGATGGATGGATAAACGGATGGATGGATGGATTAATACATGGATGGCTGGATAAATGTATGGAAGGAAGGATGGATAGATGGATGGATACACAGATGAATACAAGCATGGATGGATGGATGACATGAGAGGTTCAACTGCTCTGTGGTGGCACCTTCTCGACTTTTGACCACTCCCTGAAGATATTCCTGAAAATCACAGTGATTTCTCACATTATCAGAGGCTGAGAATCTCAGATCACCCTCAGACACACAGAGACACATGGCACAGAGTGCCAAAAAGTTTGTGAGGACTAGAACATCCTTTGTCTTCTTCAACCAGGGATGCTCCGTTCCCCCAGTCTAAAGTCTTTCAAGGGAAGCCCCCCTTCCTCTCCTCCAGGAGCCCAAATCAAAGGAAGGAGAATCAGACTTTACAGGGTGTAGAGTCCGTGTTGTCCCTCCCCTTATATTTAAAAAAAAGAAACTTGTTGAAGGAAGCAAAAGTTCATTAGTCTGCTTTACGCAGTTGTGCAATCTTTGGATTCTCTTTCTATTGCCAGCAGTTCAAAGTATAGAGAGATCATTGAGCAGAGAAGAAGAGAAGGGGAGCAGCAGATATTCCACCCTCGTCCAGAGATTCCTGATCCCTCCAACCAGGTGAGACCCCCCCTCCTCAGAAGCGCCGGAGAGTTAAGAGCAGTGGAGCAGAGTAGGGATGAGGGAAGGGATCCTTCTGGGTCTCTGGTGGGAAGCAGGCTTTTTTGACCCAAGGATGGGTGGTCCTTCCTTTCTGGGGCGATGCAAATAGATGGATGGGATGAACTGAGACCCTCCTCTGAGAAAAGACAAGTGGAGAAAGGAGGAGGGAGGTGTAGAGGAACAGAAGATGCCTTCAGAAGTTGTGGGAGCTTCATCCTTGAAAGCTTTCCAGAAGAGACAGTGTAGGGTCTCCTGCTTGGTTGGGAGGGGATTCAATTAAATGAGCCACAGGGTCCCTTCCAACTCTGAATAGCTGAATTAACAGCTGAGATCCTAATGGGGACGGGACAACTGGATCGGTCTGTCTTCTGCCTTAGCAGAGTCAGAGGAGGGAAGGGGTTAGAGAGAAAAGCCAAATCAGAGAACAAAAAAAAGAACTTTAAGAGAACTTTAAAGTCAGGTTCTCCATTTAGGCAAGAAAAACAAAATGCACAGGTACAGGATATGTGGTACATTGCTCAACAGTAGTAACTGCGAGAGGGACCTTGGAGTCCTAGTGGATAACTATTTAAATCTGAGCCAGCCGTGTGCAGCAGCTGCCAAAAAAACCCCAACACAGTTCTAGGCTGCATTAACAGAGGGATAGAATCAAGCTCACGTGAAGTGTTAATACCACTTTATAAGGCCTTGGTAAGGCCAACATTTGGAATACTGCATTAAGTTTTGGTCACCACGATGCAAAAAGGATGTTGAGACTTTAGAAAAAGTGCAGAGAAGAGCGACAAAGATGATTAGGGAACTGGAGGCTAAAACATATGAAGAACGGCTGCAAGAACTGGGCATGGCTAGTTTAATGAAAAGAAGGACCAGGGGAGACATGATAGCAGTCTTCCAATATCTCAGGGGTTGCTACAAAGAAGAGGGAGTCAACCTATTCTCCAAAGCACCTGAGAGTAGAACAAGAAGCAATGGGAGAGTACAAAGAGAGAAGTAACTTAGAACTAAGGAGAAATTTCCTGACAATCAGAACAGTTAATCAGTGGAACAGCTTGCCTCCAGAAGTTGTGAATGCGCCAACACTGGAAGTTTTTAAGCAGATGTGATTGGACACACAAGAAATTTGTCTTGGCACATATGCTCTCAGTGTACATAAAAGAAGACCTCCAACATCCCCCTTCCAACTCTGTTGTTGGTATTATAATTGTAATTATAATTATAATTTGGCAAAGTAGAATATTATTATTATTATTATTATTATTATTATTATTATTATTATTATACTTATACTTTGCCAAATATCTTTGTCAAAAACAATCCTAGTCATACACAGTTAAATATCTCAATACATAAACAAAACTATAAGCTTTACTTGTTCAGCTTACATATACATCATCATTTGAACACAGTTCTTACTACAGAATAGAAATAAAGACAAATAGCAAAAAATAGCGGAGAGATAATCATGCTTCTGGCTCCCCCTTGTGGCAATCCGTAACACTAACTCTTAAAGCAATAGTGTTCTATTACATTTGTTTGTTTGTTTGTTTATTTGTTTGTTTGTTTGAGTTGAAAGAGACCTTGCAGGTCAAGTCCAAACCCCTGCTTAAGCAGGAAATCCTACAGCACCCCAGCCAAATGACAGTCCAAGCTCCTCTTGAAAATGTCCAAAGTTGAGGAGTTCACAACCTCCGCTGGCAGGCCGTTCCACTGGTTGATCGCTCTGACCATCAGGAAGTTCTTCCTTATTTCCAGGTTGAATCTCTCCTTTGTCAGCTTCCAACTGTTGTTCCTTTTCTGGCCCTCTGGTGCCCTGGAAAACCCCCTCTTCTCTGTGGCAACCCCTCAAGTACCTGTAAACTGCTATCATGTCCCCCCTGGCCCGTCTTTTCTCTAGGCTATCCATGCCCAGTTCCAGCAATCTCTCTTCATTAGTCTTGGTTGCTGCACATTGCTGGCTCATATTTAGTTGATTATCCACCAAGACTCCGAGATCCCTTTCACAGCTAAGTAGGGTTCCTCCCAGATTGCATACGTGTCTAGGTTTTTTTTTTACTTAGGTGAAGGGCTTTACTCTTCTTGATGTTAAACATCATCTTATTAGTTTGGGCCCACAGCGTTAATCTATCTAGGTCTTTTTGTATTTTGAGCCTATCCTCTAGGGTGTTAACTATCTCCGCCAGCTTGGTGTCGTCTGCAAATTTGATTAGTTCCCCTGCTATTCCCTTATCTAGATCATTGTTGAAACTGTTGAAGTGTGCACAGGGCCCAGGACAGAACCCTATGGTACCCCACTGCCTACTTTCTTCCATGTGGATTTGGAGCCGTTGAGGAAAACTCATTGGGTGCGGTTGGTCAACCAACTGTTTATCCATCTGTATGTGTTTTAGTCTAACCCGTTTTTTTTCTAATTTGTAGATTAGGAGATTGTGATTTACTTTATCAAAAGCTTTGCTGAAGTCCAACCCACCTCTGTCGCCAGGCATGGGGGAATTGAAATTTTCCCTTCCCCCTAGGCTTATAAAATTTATACGTGGTATGTTCGTATGTATGATTGGTTCTTTAAATTGGGGTTTTTAAGATTATTTTTAATATTAGATTTGTTTACATTGTCTTTTTATTGTTGTTAGCTACTGATTTGGTTATGGTGTTGAAAAATGATATGAGTTTGGTTTGACATGATTTGTTTCTGACAACCCATGTTGGCTGTTGGATATTATCTTGTTTGTTTCTAGGTAGTGGCAAAGTTGTTTTTTGATTATTTTCTCTAGTATTTTTCCAGGAATAGAAGTCAGACTTTCCGCTTGGTAACGTGTAAGCATACATTGTTGGTTTGTGTTATATATTGCCAAACCCGACTACTAATGTACATAATGCTAACAAAGAATAAAAGGTACCTTCTCACAAAGAAGGAGGATGAAGTGTCTCCAGCACAACTCATAGAGACATCAGTCAGTCACAGCCTCCTATGGGTGGTTATTTTCTCTTGCAGGTCAATAGAAGAGTCAGTGAGACGAAGGAACAAAACATGGCCCGGACAGAGAATGCCATTGAGATCCCAGCATTAGGGCGCCCCTTCCAGCTGGGGATGCTTTATGACTGTCGCAATGATTCTCTCATCCCAGGTAAGAGCTGGAGGAGAGATTGGTGTGTCTCAGGAGGGAAGGCAGTGTTGTGAGTACTCCTCGTCCACCTCTGGTAATGATAGATTCTGAGGAGGATGAACCAGGCCCATCTTGGTACCCTGGGCCAGTGGTGTTGCCAGCTGATGCAGAGAGTGAGAGTGAGAGAGAGGGAGAAATAGACCTGGATGAACCTGAAGGACCACCAGAGGTGGCAGATACACCAATGACAGTAATCTGACTTAGAGGAGGAGGAGGAAGATCTGGAGCCTTTTCTAGATGCCCGCTTTAGAAGATTAAGAAAAAGACACGAATACTTGTATGGAAAAAGGAAGTAGTTTGTAGTTTCTTAAATCTAGGGAATTGTTGACCAGGGTGGAGTTACGTTTCGCAACGGAGTCAGATGATGAGCCAGGTTATGTTAGAACCTGCTAAAAATCCTTGGAGAAAAAGTGCCCTGTTTGCTGAGGTGCTGGGAAGCTGTAGTTAGTAAGTCTGTGAAACTATAGACTTCTTATCTCATGAAGGAATGCACTGGTAGTTTTGATCTTTGGCAGCAGCCTCCAAACCAATGTCAGTGAAATGATTTGGAAAATGGCTAAAAGAAATAAATGAAGATTCCAAGGGGATGAAGTGAAGGGGTGTAATTCTCGGGGTTGTAGTGTTGGTGGGGGGGGGGGTTTGGGGGGGGAGGTCTGAAGAGAGAAGAAGCCTTTGAACCTCCCACGAACGATGTGGTTTCTCCAGGGAGCTTGGAGATCATTCTGGAAATCAAGAGGTTCATAGAAATTCCCTTTCCTCTCTACTCTGTTGAAAGCCTTTTGGAGTTTGTGGGATTTTCTAAAACAGGAAGGAAACTTCTCTGGTGCTGGCTGGACAGAATAAATGAGGGAACCCACTTTCCAAGTCAAAGCTTTATTATCTTCCACTGACGCCAAAGTCGAGACGGAATTCTGCAGCTCAAAGCAATCACTCCTTAAAAGTTTCCAAAATGTTTTTTTCTGTAAGCAAGATAGATCCACAGCTGCACATCGTTTTTCCTTTTCCCCCCCTTTGCCTTCCACCAAATTATTATAGCATTTTCTTTCCACCAGCAGATGGCATCCTCAAATTCCCCACAGATATAGATCAACTGCCTGTTAAAACTTTCCAAACTACAGTGGTACCTCATCTTACGAACACCTCTTCTAACAAACTTTTCAAGATACGAACCCGGTGTTTAAGATTTCTTTGCCTCTTCTTCCGAACTATTTTCACCTTACGAACCCAAGCAGCTGCTGCTGAGATGAAGGGGTTTCTTTTTTTTCCCTTTTTTGAAGAAAGAAAATGGAGGGGCTGCTTGGAGTAGGAAACATTTTGCAGAGAACAACGTGCTTGCAGAGGCACTGAAAGGGTGTCTTTTTAAGAAAGAAAAGGGAGGGGCAGCTTGGAGGAAAGATTTTGCAGAGAACAACGTGCTTGCAGAGGCACTGAAAGGGTGTCTTTTTAAGAAAGAAAAGGGAGGGGCAGCTTGGAGGAAAGATTTTGCAGAGAACAACGTGCTTGCAAAGGCACTGAAAGGGTGTCTTTTTAAGAAAGAAAAGGGAGGGGCAGCTTGGAGGAAAGATTTTGCAGAGAACAACGTGCTTGCAAAGGCACTGAAACGGTGTCTTTTGAAGAAAGAAAAGGGAGGGGCGCCCCCCTTGCCTTTCTTCCTTCCCACTCACCCTTTAGCCTAGCCTTGCTTCTTCCACCCGCCCCCTTTAGCTGCTCCTCCCTGCCCTCTGTTCACCTCCCTTCTAAAGTTTGGGATTTTCCTGAAGGATTTGCATGCATTATTTGCTTTTACATTGATTCCTATGGGAAACATTGTTTTTCACCTTACGAACCTCCTCCTGGAACCAATTAAGTTCGTATGATGAGGTACCACTGTACTTTAAATCCAAATATAAAATGTTTTCTTCTTACTCTTTATTCTCTTTTTTTGGTTATTCTCTATATTTTCCCCAGATCCAATTGTAACCATCACAATCATTTTGGGCTTTAAGTGTTATAATCTCCATTTGCTCTTTATTGCCAATTGCTCCAGGCACTTTTACAGTCTCATTTTAAAATTTCCTATTATCTGTAAATTGGTCAATTGCTCACCCAGTGTCGTGACCTTGTTCACTCGCCACACAGGCACAGTACTTAGGTCAAAGCAATTTTACTGCTTCTTTTAATGTGGCCTCCCTAGTTTCTTAGAGATTTGCAATGGCCGCTTTCCTCAGCTGCCGGTTTCAGAGGGTGGGGACAGAAAGGCACCAAGCCAGTGGTTGGCAAATGTCATTGGCTATGTGACATTCTGTGAAAGGCACCAAGTCAGAAGCTGGCAAACCAATCTGACCTGTGTGACCGTTTGTCTACATAACATAGAAACATAGAAGACTGACGGCAGAAAAAGACCTCATGGTCCATCTAGGCTGCCCTTATACTATTTCCTGTATTTTATCTTAGGATGGATATATGTTTATCCCAGGGATGTTTGAATTCAGTTACTGTGGATTTACCAACCACGTCTGCTGGAAGTTTGTTCCAAGGATCTACTACTCTTTCAGTGAAATAATATTTTCTCACATTGCTTTTGATCTTTCCCCCAACTAACTTCAGATTGTGTCCCCTTGTTCTTGTGTTCACTTTCCTATTAAAAACACTTCCCTCCTGAACCTTATTTAACCCTTTAACATATTTAAATGTTTCGATCATGTCCCCCCTTTTCCTTCTGTCCTCCAGACTATACAGATTGAGTTCATTAAGTCTTTCCTGATACGTTTTATGCTTAAGATCTTCCACCATTCTTGTAGCCCGTCTTTGGACCCGTTCAATTTTGTCAATATCTTTTTGTAGGTGAGGTCTCCAGAACTGAACACAGTATTCCAAATGTGGTCTCACCAGCATTCTATATAAGGGGATCACAATCTCCCTCTTCCTGCTTGTTATACCTCTACACATTCTACACATCCCCCATTCCCCTAAAAAACATACTTCCTTATCAGTTGTAAACAACCCTGGAGAGACCCTTAAAACTGCACGTAGGCAATGGACCTTAAGCATTAACGTGAATTGATCACTGACTGACCATGAGGTGATCATGAAATTACCATGCATTTTCTTGGCCAATGCACTCCTGTAAAGTGTTCCCAAATATCCAATGACGTGTAACTTGATGGCAATGAGATGTAACTCAAGGACAATAAAAGGGGGGTGCCTGGCTTTGTTCTGGAGTGCCTTCCCGCATGCAGACACTTCAATGATGCCCTTTTTCAACACAGAGGCTTCAGCCAACCCTCCAGGGAAATTGTCTTTTCCCTGTTTGCGTTGACTCATGTCTCCTTATTCACTGTCCCTCCAGGACAGTTTAGGTCAAATAAAGACCCCGAACCAGCTGGGGATTTGACGGTTCTTTAGGAGCCGAAGAATCCATCGTCTCACCATGATGTTGGCCATGCCCCTTCTCTCAATAATATCTGACCTCTCTGGAGCTCCTCTATCCAGTTGCAGATATTTTGGAAGACTGTTAAATTCATGACTGTGTTTCTTCTGTTTCTATGCAGGAGTCACCCTTTGGGACTACAGCTCTCTTCAGAAGGATCTGACCATCAAACCTCAGCCCAAGACAGAATCTGAAATCATTGCATCCGACAGCATAGATGATAAGGCCTCTGCCCTGGACATCTCAGCCTCCCTCAAGGCTAGTTTCCTGGGAGGGCTGATTGAAGTGGGAGGGTCAGCCAAGTATCTTCGCGACACCAAAAAGTCCAAGCAACAGGCCAGGGTCACTGTTCAGTACAAAACCACCACTAAATATGAACAGCTGACAATGAGCCACCTTGGAATCCAGAATGTCTCTTACCCAGCCGTCTTTGATCATGGCACAGCCACCCACGTGGTCACCGCCATCCTATATGGAGCCCAGGCCTTCTTTGTCTTTGACCGAGAAGTTTCCTCAACGGAGACGGTGCAAAATATTCAAGGAGGTCTCCAGATTGCAATCAAGTGTGTGATATCCATCACGGGAGAAGCAGAGGTCAAAATGACTGAGAAGGACAAAGAGAATGCCATGAAATTCAGTTGTAAGTTCCATGGAGATTTTTCTTTGGAGAAAAATCCAGTGACTTTCCAAGATGCCATGAAAGTTTATGAGACTCTCCCCAAATTGTTAGGGGAAGATGGGGAGAAGGCTGTGCCTATGAAGGTCTGGCTCTACCCTCTGACCAAGCTGGACACCAAAGCTGCTAAGATGGTCCGTGAGATCAGCCTAACGTTGATCTTTGATGCTGAAAAGACCTTGGAAGGACTCAACGAAATCCAGATGCAAAGCAACGATCTAATGAAAAATCCCATTTGTGATACCTTCCCTGAGATCAAGATGAAGATCCAGCAGTTCAAGGATCTGTGCAAGCAACACCGGCAGATTTTCCAAAAAAAGCTGGCCGGATTGTTGCCTTCCATCCGGGGAGGAGGGCATGCGGAAGGGACCCTGGTGGACATCTTGATGTCCATCAACCAATCACCCTTCAACAGCCAAAGACTCCATGAATTTCTGGTCACCAAGAAAAGAGAAATGAATTTTATCAAATCTTATCTGACAATTCTAAATGATCTAGAAGTGATCTCATCTCAGAATAAGGTGGACGAAATAGTTCTGAACCCTCAGAATAGATACGTGGTCTCCTTTATGTTCACCTCTTTGTATAAAAAGGAGCCATTTCTCTTGAGCTTGCAGGACTGGCTTCAGGAGCAATTCTTGCAAGAATCAGTTAAGTCCACAAATTCTGGGCAGGAGGAAGACATGGCCTGGTTTGAGGACAAGGAGTGGACCCGGAATGCTCGCCAAGCTGCCAACTCCATCAAAGGCTTTTTCAGTATCAATCAATCCAATAAGAATGTCTGCTTTCTTGTGGCCTCACTGACAGATGTGGACACCCCAGGAGCCTCAACATACCTTTATGAAGATGGAGAGTTGGTCAGCAAGAACTTTGAGTTGCCCTTAAAACCTCTCCCTTTCCTGATCAGTGAACTGAGACACAACAGTATTCAGCTGAAGTTTCAGCCAGCTGAATATGGAAAGACTACAATCTCCAATTATCTGGTAGAGTACAAGATGGTAGGGGAAGAAAACTGGAAGATCGTGATGACAGAGGATGCCAAGGAAATGTTCCTGCTGAAAGATCTGCCTCCAAACACAGAGTACCAGTTCCAGTACACTCCTTGTTGCAAGCCTGGCCTTAGTAAAAGCAGTGACCTGAGCCCACCCATAAAGACCCTTCCCACCAGCCCTCCTGAGAAATTAAGAATGGTCACTGCAGCATCTTCTGTCATCTCTGTGGCCTGGATAAGCCCCAGCATCATTGCCTCAGGAGTTGTGATCAAGGAGTACAAGGTGGAGTACAGAATGCTGGAGGGTGGAGCTGGGAAGGACCAGTGGATTGAAAACAGGACTGGGAGAAAAACAGAATTTTATCCCATTGAAGGTCTGAAGCCCCAGACTGCGTACAGAATACGAGTGTCGGCAATATGTGATAATGGAGCTCTGGGTGTCCTCAGTGAGGAGGTGGAAGTGTCCACATCACTGGAGGAGGAAGATGGAGGAAACGTAGCCAACCAATTCCTTCAGGAAAGCACCCTGGTAGAGGAGAAACAGCCTTTAGTGTTCACCCTTCCTCTGAAGAAAGTCCCCTCAGTTGCCTCCACCTCCTGTCCTGTGTACCAGCTTGGAAAGGAGAACCCAAAAGTGTCCAACAAAGTGATCCTGGTGATGGGAGCAACAGGATGTGGGAAAACCACTCTGATCAATGGGATGATCAATTATATTCTGGGTGTTCAGTGGGAAGATAATTTCAGATTCAAACTCATTCATGAAACCACTCAGAGAAGCGAAGCTGGAAGCAGGACGTCTGAAGTCACAGCCTACACGGTGAACTATCAGAAGGGTTTCCAAATTCCCTATTCTCTCACAATCATTGACACTCCAGGATTTGGAGGCACAAGAGGTGCAGAGCAAGACGTAGTGGTGGAGAAGCAGATCCTGGAGCTGTTCTCCACTGCAGGAGGCATCGACCACGTGGATGCCATCTGCTTGGTGGCCCAGGCTTTCCTTGCCCATTCAAGTCAGACCCAGAAATGCATCTTTGATTCTATTCTCTCCATGTTGGGGAAAGACCTGAAGGATAACATCCAACTCCTGATCACCTTTGCGGATGGTGGGACCCCGCCTGTCCTGGAGGCCCTCAAGGAGGCTGACCTGCCCTGTGCTCAGGAGGAGTTGGGAACCCCTCAGCACTTTAGGTTCAACAACTCAGTCCTCTTTGCTCCCCAAGAAAACAGAGGTAGCCATAACGCCATTGCCGAAATGTTCTGGAAAACAAGCACCGAGAGCATGAAGGATTTTTTCGACTCGTTAAAGTTGCTGGAAATGAAAAAGTTAATCTTAACCACGGAGGTCCTCGAGGAACGTCAGTTGCTGGACGCCACTCTGAAAGGGCTTCAGACAAAACTCCGAGCTGGTCTTTTGGAGGTAGAGGAACTGAACGAGATCCAGGTAACCTTGAAGCAATGCACGAACGACATACTAACCACTCAAAACTTTGAGTATGACGTTGAAAAGTGCGTGGAGGAAGAAATTGACAGCCCTGCCTTGTGCTGTCTGTCATGTTCCGTAGTTTGCCATTACAATTGCAACTACAGTGGGGGGTTGCACCGATGCGATGCTATAAGCAACGAATCCAAATGTCTCATTTGCCCGAGGCGCTGCCCTTCATCGAGCCACATGCATGAGTCTCACTACATGAAGTCCAAGATCATCACTGAGAAGAAGTTTCACCCAGAGCTGAAGAGACGCTACCAAGAGGCCAAGGCCAAGGAGAAGACCCTGGAAGTAAAAGTCAAAAGCCTGGATGAGAAGTTCGATGAGATCAGACCTAGCATCAAGACTCTCCTGGATCAATCCCATCAGCATCTGGAGAACCTACGGGAAATCGCACTGAAGACCATTGCGTTCTCCATGCCAGAAGACCAGGACTTGTGTATCCTATCCGAAAAACAGGACATTCGGGCCATCCAATTTGTGAAGGGCATGAGGAGACTGCTTGAGAGTCTCCAGAAGTTGCCATCAGGAATACAGATTTGAGAGAGGACAAGAAGATACCTCTGTCTACTTGGCAGATGGACATCTGAGAACCTTTCCTCTTTAGAAGATATCTACCAAAGGCAATCAGGGCCAGCTTTAAAAACCCCAGCCAGATCCTCTCCTCTTTCCTATGTCCTGCTTGCCTTTCACTGTCTTGTCATGCCCAATAGATCAACGTACTTCAAACCAGAGATGAGGAGGGTGAGGGCGAGGGTCAAATCTCGTTGAACACATCTGTATTTTTCTCGCTTTCTGAAACTCTGAGGACTTGGGCGATCCTTTCAACTAACTAGACTTCATCAGTGAGGCAATGTGTAGTTAACGTCCCACCTCAGTCTCCTCAACACCTCCTAATACCACATGCTGCAACGCTGACAGGAGCCCATCCAGCTCTGGACCCATGTAAGCTGATGTCCACCTGGAAGATCTATCAATTGTGGGAAAATAAAAATATAGCTATCAGGTTCAACAAGGCCTTTGGGTGATAGCAGGCCCCAGAATAAAGAGATATGAACCAAAGTTATAGAATAAGATGATTTCAAAATGTACCAGAACTGTTTGTAATCCTGCTGAGCTGTTGCTAATTGTAAAACGTGATTTTTGCAAAGTCTGTAGCTTTATAAATATACTTAGACAAAGAAGGACAAAGTCACAAGAAAGAAGGAACTGAAGTAGCCACTGGATAGAGGTTTGAGATTTACACGGGTATACGTGGGGACTGTCAGTAAGAAAGAGCAAGGAAGTAAGTTGTGAAATGGGTGAAGAAAAGTATTTTTAAAATGTATGGGGACAAGTTTGATGCCACCAGCCATAACTGTTCCATGTTGGACCTAGCTATTGTCTCTGGATCTCATTGCCTTGGGTTACTGATATAAGTTGTGTTATGGTGGCTGTTCATGTTCCAAATTGCTCATGAAATAAACCTCTGTACCTTAAAGTAAGGATTATTGTTTGTGGTTTGTGGTTTGTGCTCTTCTTTATTGGGATATTTTTACAGCATAATGTTCCAAAGGGATGGTTTGGAAGGAAGCCCGGGATAAGAAACCAGAAGGACCCGTGCTGGATAATCAAATCCAAGCCAAAGAGTTGGACCCATGAGATTAACTCAATGGTTATTTAATTAAGAAAGGCCTGAAAATAGGCCTATTATTTCTAGAATTTTGTTGACTTAGCTGCCTGGCAGCAATTTCCAAAGTCATGAGTTATCTTGAGAAATTAGTATGCCACTTCTTATTTTTTCAGTGGGTGAAAGATAAATCTAAACAGTAATTTATTTCTATAGCTGTTCATGTAAAAAAAGTGTGTATATGGGTCTTCCTGTGTTTGTGTGTAATGAAACTAACAGATAATATGTTGTTTTCCTTTTTTCAAAGCATTGCAAAGAAGGAATTCTGTTTTTTTTTTTAAATGAAATATTTTCCCATTTTTATTCTATATCTTTATAGATATGTGAAAGAATTACTTGGAATTAAGAATGACAGAATACCAAATCCAGAAATACGTTATATAACATAAAATATTATTTTCATTACATTTTCAAGTCATCAGGGGAGCGGGGGCGACTGTGAAAGTGTGAAACTGCCTTGTTGGTTCCGACAAGTTTTGCCTAGCTTAGCGCTGCCTTCGCCAAAGCTGCCAATTGCAACCCGGGGAGCACTCTATACCTAGTAGCTTTTGCCTGTCCCGATTGCAATCGGCAGCTCTTGCAAAGGCAGCGCTTAGCTAGGCAAAGCTTGTCAGAGCCAACAAGGCAGCTTCACACTTTCACGGTTGCCCCCCCCCCACCGAACCTTTCATTTTGATCTCCCACACACACACACACCTCCACTTTGTCTTCTCTCCCTCCAATATCGCATCTCAGACATCAACACCCTTGAAAATGTCCAAAGATACTTCACCAGAAGAGCCCTTCACTCCTCCACTCGAAACAAAATATCCTACAAAACTAGACTTTCAATCCTGGGCCTAGAAAGTTTAGAACTAAGACGCCTTAAACATGATCTTAGTATTGCCCACAAGATCATATGCTGCAACGTCCTGCCTGTCGGTGACTACTTCAGCTTCAACCACAACAACACAAGAGCACACAACAGATTTAAACTTAATATTAACCGCTCCAAACTTGACTGTAAAAAATATGACTTCAGTAACAGAATTGTTGAAGCGTGGAACTCATTACCGGACTCCATAGTGCCATCCCCAAACCCCCAACACTTTACCCTTGGATTATCTACGGTTGACCTATCCAGATTCCTAAGAGGTCAGTAAGGGGCGAGTACAAGTGCACTAGAGTGCCTTCCGTCCCCTGTCCTATTGCTCTCCTATATCTCCTATACCTTTCTTCTATTCCTATATCTCTTCTTCTATTCTTTCACTGATATGTTCTATTACTATATCTTCTTTTCTATTCTTTCTTATATTTTACTATGAGTATCTCCTCTATAACCTTCATCATGTATTTTACTATGTGTATATAGATATATACCCACTAAAACCCTCACTGTGTATTGGACAAAATAAATAAATAAAAATAAAAATAAATAAAATACGGAAGCCAAGTGACAGCACCCCAAGGGTGAGTCCACAAAAGGACTCCGGCTTCCCATATTCCAGAGCTACCACGCCTCCCTCTTTTCTTTTTTCACTGGTTGTGCACAGGGCTGGGCAGGCCATGAGATGGGCAGGATAGCACCATCATGTTCCTCAGCCTTGTGTCCAGGGAAGGAAGCCCATTGTACCAGCAAAAGAAAACTTCTCATGAGTTCGAGAAATTTGATTGAACTCGCGAGAAGTTTTCTATTGCCAGTACAATGGGTTTCCTTTCCTGGAGGAAGGAAGGAACACTGAGGAACACGGTGGAGCTACAAGTCCCAGGTAGGATATGCCTCTTGTAGCTCTCCTCACCGTGAGATGCCCGTCCTAGATGCTAGTCCAGAGCAGCTGCTGCCCTGGCTGGGTTTGGAAGCTGAAGAGCCGGAGTTTGGGGGAAAGAAAAAAAGACATCTGCTGCTTTCCTTCCATGCAGCCAAAAGTAGAAGTTTTCTTTCCCCCAACTCTTGCTCTTCAGCTTTTGCGGGAGACGATTCCCTCTATTCTGGTTGCTCTTTGCCCAGCAGCTTCTCCAGAGTGAAAAAAAACAGCACAACAGCAAACCGGAAGTGTGTTTTTCTGAACTTCCGGTTTGTTGTCGGGCAATTTTTTTAACCTATCAACTTCAGTAAGGCCTGTGCGCCTGCGCGGGGGCAGTGCAGGGGGGAATTGTAGTCTATGGAGAGGGGCGGCATACAAATCCAATAAATAAATAAATAAATTGTACATGCGCAGGGGGAGGGAAGGGGTGTGGGCACATCACACATGCTAGCACCCCCCACCCACCCTTTTGGCAGGCAAACCAAAAAAGCTTCGCCATCACTGGCTTAGACAATTTATGGCTAACTCAGTAATGTAGTGTTGGGATGATGAAGATTTTATTAACCTTATATTTCATTCTTTTAGCTCTTCAAGATTACTGTTAACATGCAGACTGCTCTTCATCAAGTACTGAAAAGTGATTTGCAGAACAAATACAAAATATATAAAACCAAAAATTGTAATGAGAACCATACAGTCAAATACCACAGTCAGCAGTGAACCTATTAAAAAGAACCCTCATATGAATAAATCAATAAATTCATAAAATGTACTATTGAGAACTACTTTGTGCACTTTTGAACATAGAGAATTCCAAAGTGAGGATGAATACAAACAAAGAAGTTCTTATTTAGATCACCATTATCCACTGGTAACACTATAAATAAAGCCTCTCCTAAAACCTTTTTAGCATTGGAAGAAGCAGTCTTTACTCAATCCACCACTCACTTCTGTTCTGCATCGGAGCAACAGCGCCGCAATCCCTTTCTCAATCTTGTCTTCTGGTTATCCCCAAACCTGAGCCCTCAGATTTGTTGAACCATACGTCCATTATGGGATGCTCCAAGTTGTAATCTGAAAATTTTGCCGCGCATAGGGTTGAAGGAAGCTGGAACATTTAGTAGTAAGAGTCCAAATTGTTTGTAAATCATAAGAAATATGCCAGATATCCCTTAGCATTTCCTTGGCCATCAGTACAAATAATATTCCACAAAAATCATTCTAAGATATATTGGGCTAGCTTATATTATCTTTTTTACCCGATAGCTGCGAGGAGGTAAGAAGTATGGAGGGTTGAAAAAAGAGGAAATCGGTGTGGTAGTCTTCAGGGATGTTGTCATAGGCACATGGCTTCTATTTGCACAATAGACATCGAAGGTAGTCACAATTGAATTTGGTTCCGCAGTCTCTTCCAGTTCCACGGTTGTAGGAAGGGTTATGAACTCGACAGCTAAGAGAAGGAACAGCAAGAAAAAGTTGGTCCAATTACACCACTAATGATAGAAAGGACTATTGACTAAGAATTGCTTCTCCCTAATAGCAACTTTGGTCAGGAATGCTCTTCCTGCTAAAATTCACGAATCACCTATTTCTTCATCCAGCTGTCCATGTATATAGCATGAGGGGTGGGTTCCTCCCTGTTTGGACTGGCTCGCCCAAACCGGTAATGACCTTCTGGTGACATTATGATGACGTCCCCAAACTGGATCGGTCGGTGCCGGTCCATGGGCATTGCCATCTTTTTAAATTTTATTTTTATTTTTTTAAAATTTCTTCTGAGCATGTGCAAAAGCCAAGTTTCTGGCACTGTGCACGCGGTCGCCATCTTGAGGAAGCGAGCCAGCAGTAAGGTAAAGTTAGAACCCACCCCTGTATATAGCATTACTGCTTGATGGAGGATTTTTGGTTGATTCTCCTTCATTCACTCTCTTTTTTAAAAGAAGGTGCTATTTCTGCAGCTGTTTAATCTGCTCATACTCTCTTGCATTTTAACTGTGGATTCTAAGCTTCTTGAGCTTTATAATAATGGAAAATACATAACAATAAACAATTGAAAAGAAAAAAATCCATGCTAATAAAAGGTTCTTTGTCTTCAATTATTTGTTTCTAAATAAATATTATGTTTTAAATAAAAATGAGTTATTTTTAATTTAATAAAGAGGAGCTACTGTATCCTATACATTACTTTCACATTCTTTTTTTTTCCAAGCTCAAAAAATTCATATACAATATTTAAGAATAAGATGACTAAGCAGAAATGGGAAATCTCTGACCCTCCTACTACAGTAGGATTACAGTGAGCAATAGAGAGGTTTGCCAAGAACTGTAGTTTAGCCACATCTGGAAGGTTCCTCAGTTCTCCTGTGATGAACCTACAATATATTTCCTGGTGTCACTTGGTGAGCCCCGCCCGCGCAGCATACTCTCTTCCAAAATGTAAGGTATCTTTTCTACCACTAACAAGAAACACAGCAGGAATGTCAATGGCGTATGATCGAAAACCACAAGAACAACAACAACATGATAGTAGGTGTAATGACTGAAGGAATTTGTATATACAGTGGTACCTCTACCCAAGAACGCCTCTACTTAAGATCTTTTCTAGATAGGAATTGGGTGTTCAAGATATTTTTGCCTCTTCTTAAGAACCATTTTCTACTTAAGAACCCAAGCCCAGAAAAATTTCCCAGGAAATTTGAGAGTGGCAGGAAGACCTGCCATTCCCTTTAATCCCAGGCTTTTCTGGGCTGCCAGAAGAGCCTTTCGGTGGCGCTTAAGGAGGCTTTGGCAGTCCAGAGTGAACAAAGCATTTTCATTTCTCTGGGTGCTTGGAGAGGGAATAAACTTCTGCCAGCACCCAGAGAAAAGAAATGCCCCCTTCGCTCTGGGCAGCCCAGAGGGAATGGAGCGTTTTCCTTTCTCTGGGCACCACCTCAGAGTCCCTCTTTTTTTTTTTTAAGTCTTAAAGTTTAGGATTTTTTTTATTCCCCTCCCCTCACCTTCTTCCTTGGGCAGTGACTGTCCTCCTCCTCCTCCTCTTCTTCCTTCTCCTCCTCCCACCCAAATTCCAAACTTTTAATTTCTTTCCTAATGGGTTTGCACACATTATTTGCTTTTATATTGATTCCTATGGGAAAAATTGCTTTTACTTACAAACTTTTCTACTTAAGAACCTGGTCACGGAACGAATTAAGTCCTTAAGTAGAGGTACCACTGTATCTAAAATGGAACTTTAACCACATTTTTCACAGCCGGAGTCTTCACATTTTCCCCACATCCTGTGAATAAC
The DNA here is from genome assembly GCF_031021105.1 of Erythrolamprus reginae. Lineage (NCBI taxonomy): Eukaryota > Metazoa > Chordata > Lepidosauria > Squamata > Dipsadidae > Erythrolamprus > Erythrolamprus reginae. The sequence continues at coordinate 97,950,567 of NC_091951.1, read as the reverse complement.
CCTGAAACATAGGAGGCCCTCTTAGGCACAATGGGAAGATTGGTTCGTGAAGGATGTTTTAACATTCCCTTTTCCTCCTGCTATTTTGCCTCCTCAATTATAAAACATTTAATGCCCTCTGAGGCAGCACGCCAGGGACTGCTGTTTTCCTGGAGTGTTTTTTTTCCTGTTGCTTTTATCCTTCTGAACAAGTTCCTCACATATAAAGAAAAATGCTCCTAAATTCCTAAAGTCATAGTGAGACCCCCAAATTTAGAAGAACTGTTTTGTTAACAGTGTGGGAACACATTTTCACGCTGCAAGAGAAAGTTTGAACAAATATTTGTTGGAATGCAGACTGTAAGCAGAAACGGTTTAAGAGGCTCCAAAGACATATCTAGCTTTGGCTTTATAACAAATCATTCTTCTCAAACTTTCTGAATGTACTGAAAATAGCCATGCTGGCTGAGAATGATGGGAGGTATAGTCAAGAATATTTGCAGAGTAATGGGTATGCACAGCCCTGTACTAATCTCAGCAAGCCTTTTTTTAAAAAACCATTCTCTCCTGAAAACAATGTTTTTAAATGAATTATAATTAATTATACTTAATTAACACATATTTATGATTCATGGGGAAAATATATAAAACCTGTTCTTCTATGATAGAATATAAAATTATATTAAAAGCCTGAAGGTCTATTAGATTGTTTTAGGGAGCTAAAATGTGCAGGGTATGTTGCATTAATTTTACTTGGTCCAATAAAATTATTATCCAGTTAGGAAACATTTTTTCCTCCTTAATGAAAAAAATTTACACATCCCTTCTCACTCTCAAAATTGCTTATTATTTTTATTATTTATTAGACTTGTATGCCGTTCCTCTCCAAGGGCCCGAAGCGGCTCACAACATGCAATACAAAACAATGTGTATAAAAATCTAAAAGTTAAAACAGTAAGCTAAAAATCCCATTATGTTAAAAAACAGTGAGTCTACTCAATCGCATTCACACATAACATTTAATGGTCAGAGAAGGGGGGCATGGTCTAGCTGCCCCATGCTTGGCGAGGTAGATGGGTCTTAAGGGTCTTGCGAAAGGCGAGGAGGGTGGAGGCAGTGCAAATCTCCGGAGGGAGCTGATTCCAGAGGGCTGGGGCTGCCACAGAGAAGGCTCTTCCCTTAGGCCCTGCCAGACGACATTGTCTGGTCAACAGGACCTGGAGAAGGCCAACTTTATGGGACCTTATCAGCCGCTGGGATTTGTGCAGCAGAAGGCGCACCTGCATGTCCACACGCGATTTCACTACCTGTCCAGGTGCAGTAGCATAATTGCGCTGGACTCCGCTAGTACTCAGAGCCACAGGGGCAAGCAAAGTCACCATTCCACCTTAGCAGCCCACCTCTGCATGAGCTCCTATGTGATAAATAATATGCCTATGCCAAAGTGCCACTGGATTCACTGTTGCTTTTGCTTAAGCAGACTTACACAACAATCTCCTCTGCAACAAAGATTTTCACGTTCATTAAGACTCCAGAATGTTCATGGCCTCCTCTCATCCATCTAAAATTTCCAAGGGTGCAATCCTATTGTTTTAATCAAAGGCTGGATATTTTGTAAAGCTATAGCCCTAGGCAGCCTTGAGGCACCCTTGGTGCCTATATGCCCATCTGGTGGCACATGTACTCACATACATATGCTTGGCTATAATCCATGTTTGTCTACATTAAGAACAGTCAGCTTTGTTTTCACAGCTGTCACACATCAAAGGCTGTTCTTGTAGTGCCACTAGCAACCTTATTTTCAAGCCATTGGTGTCTGGCCATTAAATATGGGTAAGCGGGTTTCCTTACCTTCTGCTCCGATATCTGAGTCTACAGGTGGGAAGGAAATAAAAGAGAAAAGGGTTTTATGCTCTGCCTGCTGTGAGTCGAGTTAACTAGCAAATATTACTCATAAAATTCACTGCTAAATGAGAAATAAAGGGAGATGCTCCCTGACTGCTTACAACCCATTTTTATGGTGTAATTGCCTTACCACTTCCACATAATTTGATGCTGGTCTGCTACTATTTATGCCATGGTTTTTCCACCCCAAAACACCATTAGGTGCTATTATTCAATTGTTTTGATTGATAACAATGCTCCATTTGGATTCACCCCTTCTTAAGGAAGGATGGAAAAAGTTATTCCAGCTTCTTTTGGATCATCTTTGCATCTAGTTCTCTCCTCCTGCGAGAATCTAATTAAGAGCACCAACTTTGCACTAATTTCCTCTGCAAATCAGGGAAGGGGAAAAAAATCAGAGGCTCCATCCCATTGTCACAAAGAATCCAGGAAACCCACTTTGGGGGACAGGAAGAATGCTTTTGTTAAGACCCAGAACTGCCAAAACTTCCAAATAGGGGGGAAAAAATAGGAGGGAGGAAAGTAGAGTCCTCCAAACCAAGGACTTAAGCTGGGGGCAGGTGGGAGGAAGGAGTGGAGCCTCCTAATATTAGTCTGGGCTTGAGGTCAGAGTGGAGGAGAGCCTTCTCTGTGGTGGCTCCAACTCTCTGGAATCAGCTAGCTCCTGAAAGCTGTACCGCCACCACCTTATTGGTCTTCTGGAAAGCCATAAATACATGGCTTTTCCGACAGGCTTGGGGCGATTAGCGAGGTCGTCCCATGAACGGATGGATGACTGCAAAAAGTGAAACATTTAAATTGTTCTATTTTTGTTTTTATAGGGAGCCGCCCTGAGTCCCTCGGGAGTTAGGCAGCATAGAAATTTAATTAATTGATTAATTAAATAGAATACCTGCCTGCTAAAGGGCAGAGCTACCATAGCAGGAGGAACAGAGCAAGAAAAACTGCTCCCCACCCACCTCACACATATACACGTTCCAGGCAACACCTTGGAAAACAAACACAAACAAAGAAACCAAACAAGCCGTGCTTGGGTCAAGAGCTGCTTTGTTTTTGTTTTCCTCCCTTAAGGACTGGCAAGGGAAATGGAAGCCATTTGGTCCTGATCAGCCCTGTAGACCCGGCTTCAATCTCTGAGCGTCAAAGATGAAGATGAAGGAGGGAGGCTGCACCGGAGCTAGCTGGGCTGGGACACTTGCTGATGGGCAAGGGAGCTTTGACAGATCCCTGTGGGTGTAATTAACACCAACACCCAAATCGGAAGGACGGTCTTGATACAAAGCAAGGGCTGCACTTAGCCAGGAGGCCCACGGATTCCCAGGGACAGGGTGGTTGCGGTGACAGTTTCTAGAGCCTCTTCAAATTCATTTAAGCAAATCACATTCACCATCATCAGGCTGAAGTTGTAAGCTTCGTGCTGCTGTACATATAGTTTGTTTGCAACTGCCATTTGTTCCTTATAAATAGTGGTGGGGGTGGAGATTTGGTTTGAATGTAGCAAATAGATGGGGTGGCTATGTTTTAATGATTTGATTGGTTGGTGGAATCACATTTAGTTGAAGGATTGACATGGTGATGATTATGATATGTTTTGTTTTGTTTTTGTTTAGGGGGCTGGTTTCCAACTTACAACTTCAGCCTGATAATGGTGAATGTGATTTCACCGAAACGTCGCATAGACATGCAAAATATTACACGGGGCAAAACCCGAACTCATAACAATCTACATATATATACTTAATTTTCAAATTCAGCAAAAACATGTGACATATATGTGTGTGTGTGTGTGTGTGTGTGTGTGTGTGTGTGTGTGTGTAGATTGTTCTGAGTTCGGTTTTTGCCCAGTGTAATATTTTGAGTGTTAATATTACACGGGGCAAAACCCGAACTCAGAACAATCTACATACATATACCCGTGAAAATCTACGAAAACATATATACTGTATATATATATATTTATATGTTACAAAATGTAACCCTTCCCTGGTACAGAGCTGAAGGGATTGGATACTGTAGCCTAGAGGATAATTCTCTGCCTTACAAGGCAAAGGTTGCAGGTTCAAGTCCCAGTGGGTATGGCTAGCTGATGAGGCCAAAATAAGGCCGAAATAGATCTATCCTAGTCTCCCTTAATTTTCAAATTCAGCTTAAACATGTGACATATATATATATATATAGATATAGATATAGATATATATATAGATATAGATATATATATAGATATAGATATAGATATAGATATAGATATATCAAGAATAGTCCTAAAAATGCGAGTTCCAGGTACATACGTGAATGATGAGGCAGCAGCCATCTCGATCACCGGAACATAGAAACTTTAATAAAACCACTTAGCTTTCGTTAGCGTGCTGCTAACTTCGTCAGAGTATTAAAATGCCGTGGGAGACAAACATCTTTATAAAGCATTACTCAGTCTGCTCATTGCCCGCGTCACGGGGCCACACCCTTCCCTCCCCCCTGCGGTAAGCCTAATTGTGGGCTTAATCCTGCTGGCTGAAGGGAGATCTACCGCTTTTGCTCGTGTTTGTTGCCTTTTTCCCTCCCCAAGGGAGGGGGTGGAATTGTGAGGCTTAATCCTGCTGGCTGTAGGGAGATCTACCGCTTTTACTCGTGCCTGTTGCCTTTTTCCCTCCCCAAGGGAGGGGGTGGAGTTGTGAGGCAATGCTTCGGAGGTGTTTGGTATTCCTTTCTTCCCCCCATTGTCGTTGTTACTTTCTATAGTGGTACATGTCTGCTCTTGCAATTTTTTTACCCATGTCCTCGTCCTAGGTCTACACTGTTCTAATCCCCCCTTGTCCTCTATGTTAGACTTAAATTGTGCCCCTCCACCTCTATCTCCGTAGTGCTCTAGTATGTTCCCTTGTTTCTCGTGGGGGGTTATCCCACCCTCATTTGGCTGGTTTCTATGTCTGGCCTGGGGAATTCTGCTGGGGGCTGTGTCCAATCTTAATGACCCATCTCCTTTAAGTCGTTGTTGGTGCCTTAAAGCCTGGTATGTCGACATACCAGGCTTTAAGGCACCAACAACGACTTAAAGGAGATGGGTCATTAAGATTGGACACAGCCCCCAGCAGAATTCCCCAGGCCAGACATAGAAACCAGCCAAATGAGGGTGGGATAACCCCCCACGAGAAACAAGGGAACATACTAGAGCACTACGGAGATAGAGGTGGAGGGGCACAATTTAAGTCTAACATAGAGGACAAGGGGGGATTAGAACAGTGTAGACCTAGGACGAGGACATGGGTAAAAAAATTGCAAGAGCAGACATGTACCACTATAGAAAGTAACAACGACAATGGGGGGAAGAAAGGAATACCAAACACCTCCGAAGCATTGCCTCACAACTCCACCCCCTCCCTTGGGGAGGGAAAAAGGCAACAGGCACGAGTAAAAGCGGTAGATCTCCCTACAGCCAGCAGGATTAAGCCTCACAATTCCACCCCCTCCCTTGGGGAGGGAAAAAGGCAACAAACACGAGCAAAAGCGGTAGATCTCCCTTCAGCCAGCAGGATTAAGCCCACAATTAGGCTTACCGCAGGGGGGAGGGAAGGGTGTGGCCCCGTGACGCGGGCAATGAGCAGACTGAGTAATGCTTTATAAAGATGTTTGTCTCCCACGGCATTTTAATACTCTGATGAAGTTAGCAGCACGCTAACGAAAGCTAAGTGGTTTTATTAAAGTTTCTATGTTCCGGTGATCGAGATGGCTGCTGCCTCATCATTCACACATATATATATATATATATATATATATATATATATATATAGATAGATAGATAGATAGATAGATAGATAGATAGATAGATAGATAGATAGATAGATAGATAGATAGATAGATAGATAGATAGATAGATAGATAGATAGATTAGATAGGTAGATAGATAGATAGATAGATAGATAGATAGATAGATAGATAGATAGATAGATAGATAGATAGATAGATAGATAGATAGATAGATAGATATAACACATGTGATACACACACACACACACACACACACAAATATATACACTGCTTCACAGTGTTTCACAGCCCTCTCTATGCTGTTTACAGAGAATCAGCATATTGCCTCCAGCAATCTGGATCCTCGTTTTCCTGACCTTGGAAGGATGGAAGGCTGAGTCAACCTTGTGCCTACTGAGATTCGATCCGCCAAACTGCTGGCAGCCGATGATCAGCAGAAGTAGTTTGCAGTACTGCACTCTAACCACTGCACCACCGAGGCTCTACCTGGGGGAAATATTCTATTGAAGTGCTTATCTACCTTAGGATTCATGATCCATTTTATCTTTATCTTTGAGGGTTGAGGGCCCATGTAGATTGGAAGTATCCCTCACAAACAGCACTTTGGGGAGGGTAATTCAGTTCAGAAAAACCTCTCTGCCCCCCCCAAATGGTTCCCTCAGCCATAATTCAAAAAATGATCAAAAAGAATATTTGTAGTTCTAGGTAGCCCTGTGAGTTCCTCAATGCTCTGTAACCTGGATTGTTTTGTTGCAGATGTTTCATTGCCAAACTAGGTAACTTCATCAGTGCCAGTGATGTCTAGCCCCAACGATGTTACCTAGAAAGGAAACATCTGCCACAGAACAACCCAAACCCAAAGAGCACAAAGAACCCCCACAATTCAAAAGCGCAAGCAAGCCCTTACCTATTGTCCCGGCAATGAGGAGCAGAAAAAGGAACAAAGGCCTGACCCCCTCCACTAGGCCAAGTTGCTGCATTTTTGTCAAAGTTGCCGACTCTCCCAAGGTTGTCAGATTGTGTTGCTAACAACACTGGACTGGGCAGGGTTAGTTATGGCAAATCTCACCTGTGAAAGCTAAGCTGTAACCCTTTGTTATGAAAGTTGTTTGCTACAAGATGGGCACCACATTAAATAAAGAAGTAAACCCCCGCCCAAGAAATGTTGAAGTAAATCCAGATGTTCCAAGCCATCTCAGTGTTTCAGGGCTCATCTAAGCATTGATGGCTCATTTACCTCCCTTTCCTTGTCCAAAGGAACACACAGTGCACTCCCCAAATGATATTATGGGCTATTTCAATCTAAGCTTCAGCTTCAAAAAGTCTTTTCCAAGGCAAATTTCCAAAAATAGGGGAAGATTATTCGGGCGCATAAGTAGTTCTGTTTATATTTACTGTAAGAGGAAAGGACATCCATGAAAAACGGGTTTCTTTTAATGGATCAATCAATCTATTTATTGTTTTGACCAAGTTCTAGACACAAGAACAGTTTTTTCCCGAACGCCATCACTCTACTAAACAAATAATTCCATCAACACTGTCAGACTTTTTACTAAATCTGCACTTCTATTCTACTAGTTTTTCTCATCATTCCTATCATCCTTTTCCTCCCACTTAGGACTGTATGACTGTAACTTGTTGCTTGTATCCTAAGATTTTTATTAATATTGATTGTTTCTTCATTGCTTATTTGACTCCTATGACAATCATTAAGTGTTGTACCACATGATTCTTGACAAATGTATCTTTTTCTTTTATGTAGGCTGAGAGCATATACACCAAAGACAAATTCCTTGTGTGTCCAATCACACTTGGCCAATAAAGAATTCTATTCTATTCATGACAAATAATACAAAGCCTACAGAGGGCTTATAAAATGGAAATTAGGCTCCTGGTTTCTGGAAAGCGTTGGGGCAAAATCTCTAGGGTGGGGAAATTAAATAAAATAAAGTTCCACAACAGCCGTGAAGCAAATATTTGTGCATTTTTATTTTTATTTTCTTTCTTTCTTTTTCTTTCTTTCTTTCTTTGCTTCCTTCCTTCCTTCCTTTCTTGGAAGGAGGCTGCAACTTAGCAAATCAACAAATCAGAGGGAAGGTGTTTTTCCCCCCCTTTCTGATCAACCCCCGTTCCATACACGTGCCTGCAAGAAGAAGACCTTTGAGGTTGGGGGGAGAGAGACCTGGTTATGCAGAGGCAGAAATTGCCAACGTCTTCGTGGGGGAGGGTTAAGTAATGTCATCAAGGAAACCTGGATCAAATCTTCACTCCACAGTGGCCTTCCTCGGGGACTTCCTTCCTCTACTCCACCTTATATGAGCGCTGTGGGAAAAAAGGGGGAAGGGAGAGTAAAACAATAGCACATTGGTATCCAGAAGATGAATCATAAAATCATAAAATCCCACAATCGCTTCTCCTGGAGGGAGGAGGGGAAGGGAAGGAATTGTCATATCCGATGCTGTTGATGATGATGATAACGACGACGATGATGATGAAGGAGGAAGTAATTCTCCGAAGTGCCACCGGCCGGGCCTGGCAATGCTCGGCCGGGTTGTTTTGTCCCGCTCAGAGTGTCCAAAAGAGGGCGCTGTTGCTCCGTGACCGCGTCGCTTTACCTGAAGGGCGCCAGGCAGCTTTTGCTGCTGCTGTTCCCCCACTCCCAGCTCGCTTTCCCAGCCTCTCCTCTTGCGTAAAGGTCCGTTGAAGCTCCGGGCAGGAGGAATCGTTGCAACCGCTGAATCTTCGGATCGGGCTCGTAGTCACGATCGCGCTTTCTTTTCAACTTTCCCAGTCTAGCCTACCGCCCTGATATTTCCTCGTGGTCTCCCATCCAAGTAGAGCGGCAAAAAAAATATTTTTCTGTATCCCTTGGCTTCCAGGCATTTGCCAGAGGCCTCTGGTGGCTATGTTCAAGCCCTGATCAGTTCTTACCCGCCTTATTTTTCTAGATCAATTAGGGTCCACTCAGTGTCCTATGTTACTGATACCACATTGTGGGTTCTTTTGGCTGCAAGGTGGCATGTTCTGTCTATGAAACTGGAAAGGCCATGGTTATATTGTATATCCACCCCCAGACCATGAAGTGCACCAGAAGAAGGGGGAGGAAGTAGGAAAGTGAACACAAGAACAAGGAGGCACAATCTGAGGTTAGTTGGGGGAAAGATGAGAAGTAACCTGAGAAAATATTATTTTACTGAAAGAGTAGTACAGTAGATGCTTGGAACAAACTTCCAGCAGACGTGGTTGGTAAATCCACAGTGACTGAATGTAAACATGCCTGGGATAAACATATATCCATTCTAAGATAAAATACAGGAAATAGTACAAGGGCAGACTAGATCAATGATGGCGAATCTTTTTTCCCCTTGGGTGCCAAAAGAGCATGGCCGCATGCTATTGCACATATGTGAGTGCCCACACCCATAATTCAATGCCTGGTGAGGGCGAAAACAGATTCCCCCACTCCCTGGAGGCCTACTGGAGGCCAGAAATGGACTGTTTCCCAAATTCTGGTGGGCCCAGTAGGCTTGTGTTTCGCCCTACACAGGCTCCAAAGGCTTCTCCATGAAGACTGGGGAGGGTAAAAACGCCCTCCCCCATCCCCCTGCAGGCTCTCTGGAAGCCAAAAACGCCCTCCCAGAGCCTCTGTGTGAGCCAAAAATCAGCTGGCCGGCACACACATGCACATTGAAGCTGAGCTAGGGCAACGGTTCGCATGCCGGCAGATATGGCTCCACATGCCACCTGTGGCACCCATGCCATAGGTTTGCCATCACTGGACTAGATGGATCATGAGGTCTTTTTCTGCCGTCAATCTTCTATGTTTCTATCTTTCTAAGAAAGTCAGAAAGTCTGCCCTGGCAGATACAGTAATTTCTTTTTTTTCCTTACGGAGATGCAAACAGATGTAGCAACAGCAATAGCATTTAGACTTATATACCGCTTCACAGTGTTTGTACAGCCCTCTCTAAGCGGTTTACAGAATCAGCATATTACCCCCAACAATCTGGGTCCTCACTTTACCCACTTCGGAAGGATAAGAAGGCTGAGTCAACGTTGAGCCGACGGTGAGATTTGAAGGGGCGTACATAATAGAATAGAATAGATTCATATTTGAACAGAATAGAATAGAATTTTATTGGCCAAGTATGATTGGACACACAAGGAATTTGTCTTGGTGCATATGCTCTCAGCGTACATAAAATAAAATATACATTTGTCAAGAATCATGTGGTACGACACTTAATGATTGTCATAGGGGTCAAATAAGCAATGAAGAAGCAATATTAATAAAAATCTTAGGATATAAGATCATAAGCGCACTAGAGTGCCTTCCGTCCCCTGTCCTATAGTCTCTCCTATATCTTGTATTTCTTCTCTACTATATCCTCTATAACTTTCATTGTGTATTATTGTGTATTGGACAAAATAAATAAATAAAAAATAAATAACTGCTGAACTACAGCTAGCAGTTAGCTGAAGTACCCTGCAGTGCTGAACTCTAACCACTGCACCACCCCAGCTCTCTGTAATGTAACATTTGCCCTGCAAGAAACGGCAACTATAATCTGATTTATACAATATAAACTAAACTGTCATTGGTTTCACCATGTTTTCTTCAATAATGCACAATATGCTTAGCCCTCGTTTAAAAACTCTGGTGTGTGAAACACAGGGCACTAATCTAAGCTAACAAAGGACACTGTGATTTAGTGTGTCGTGTGGCCCAAGCATGTAAGAGAGATTTCTACAAAGAGAGATTTAAGGAATGTCAGGCTGGAGGGAAGAAAACCTGAAGGTGCAGCTGTTGGCCTGCAGGCCCTGGGTTCGGAGGGCTGAGGTTTGGGCATCTGCGGTTTGAATATAAATTCTGCTTCCATTTATGGCTGGGTTTCCATCTTCGTATTGCTGCACTCGGATGCACAGGCCCTTGAGGGGATTATTCAGTGAGCTGGATGGTGATTTATTTGACCTTTTTTTATGCGTTACCTCGTTGCTTTGGGGAATGGCTTATGACATTTTGCAATGCTTTAATTTGTCTTTTATTTGAGATATTATGTCCCAGCCTTCCGTTCTGGATGTTGACTTTATCTTGTTTTCTTTGCAACCTGGGGACTTGCTCGTTGTGATTCAGTTTTACTATTAAAAGAAAAAAACACATATAACAGCGCAACGCATATATTCTCAGAGCTCTTTGCAGAATTAATGGGCATTATTAAAATTAAGCCAGAGCCAGCCTGATTTAGTAGTTGAGGCAACAGGCTAAAAACTGAAAAATTGTGACAACACAATCTGACAACCTTGGGCACAAAGCCAGCTAGCTGGGATGGCACAGTGGTTAGAATGTAGCACTGCAGACTTCTTCAGCTAACTACTACTGAGTTTCCCTGAAAATAAGACACTGTCTTATATTAATTTTTGCTCCAAAAGTTGTGGTACGTCTTATTTTCGGGGGGTGCCTTATATTTCTCAATCAAGACAAATTCACAGGCAGAAAAGCTGACACCCCCAAAGAAAGTATACCGTACGGTACACTGATTACGGTACGGTACCTGTCAGTATGGCACCCACACACACAAACGATGGCACTTATATGGTACAACAGTATACTCCCGCTATTGCAGCTTCCGGCCACCAGAGGAACTACAGTCTACGCACTGTAGTGGAGACTGTAATGGCGGTGAGACAGCAGCAGACTGTGTCTGCTGTACTGGACGGTACAAAGCGATGGAAGGGGGCAGCAGGGGACACCACATTATTACGGTACTGCTATGAACAGCTGTGAATGGTACCGTATGTTTCTCCACCGTACCGTTTGTAAACTTGACTACGCCTTATTTTCGGGGGGTGCCTTATATTAGCAAATTCTGCAAAACCTCTGACATGCCTTACTTTCGGGGTATGTCTTATTTTCGGGGAAACAGGGTAGCTGTAGTTCAGCAGTTCAAATCTCACCATCGGCTCAAGGTTGACTCAGCCTTCCAGCCTTCCGAGGTGGGTAAAATGAGGACCCAGATTGCTGGGGGCAATATACCGATTCTATAAACCGCTAGGGATGTAAAAGCACTATGAAGCGGTATGTAAGTCTAAATGCAAATGCTAATGCTAGCCAACCTGGGGCCAGTCACTCTCGCTCAGCCTTGAGAAAAAAAGAAATTTATTTATTTATTTATTTATTCATTCATTCATTCATTCATTTATTTATTTATTAGATTTGTATGCTGCCCCTTTCTGAAGACTCGGGGCGGCTAACAACAATAAAGAAAACAATGTAACAAATCTAATATTAAAAAGTAATCTAAAAAACCCCAATTTAAGAGACCAGTCATACAAACAAGCATACCATGTATAAATTTATTTATTTCTTTATTATTCAGACTTGTATGCCGCCCCTCTCCGCGGACTCAGGACGGCTCACAGCAAAATATAACAATCGTAACAAATCCAAATAAATTTAAAATATTTTAAAAAGTTAAAAAAAAAAAAAAGAACCCGATCCTATAAGCCTAGGGGGAAGGGAAAAAATTTCAATTCCCCCATGCCTGACGACAGAGGTGGGTTTTAAGGAGCTTGCGAAAGGCAAGGAGGGTGGGGGCAACTCTGATATCTGGGGGGAGCTGGTTCCAGAGGGTCGGGGCCGCCACAGAGAAGGCTCTTCTCCTGGGTCCCGCCAAATGACATTGTTTAATCGATAGGACCCGGAGAAGGCCAACTCTGTGGGACCTGACCAGTCGCTGGGATTTGTGCGGCAGAAGGCAGTCCCGGAGATATTCTGGTCCAATGCCATGAAATGGCAAACCTCTCCTGATATCTTGCCCCTCAAGTCAAGAACTGATTCAAAAGTACATTAAACAAACAAAAAACAAACAAATTGCAGGAAAGAAGAGAGAATTCTGCAGTTTGACCTAGATTGCAATGTCCTAGCAGCCCCGAGAATACAAAAGTTTGGAAGGGCGTTTTGGAGGGATACAAATGCAGATAAAATAGAAGAAGAACGGAACACTTCATAGAAATGGGTGAAAAACTGACTCTCGTATGCAAAGGCTCCAAGTAGCAGAGAGTTGTTGCTGCTGCTGCTACTACTAACTGTTAAAGAAGTAGTAGAGAAGCTTAAATATGTTGGATTGACACTTTCCCACTTCTGTGGGGCTTTACTACCTAATCCATCCTTCCGTATATACAATGTTGGAGCAGAAAAAGGAAGTTCTCATGGCCTTGGCGTGAGGCCCTGTGTTGCGGGGGGGGATGGGCTTTTGGAAGGCTACACATCCGTTTCTGCAGCAGAGGAAGAACTCGACAATCCGAGATGTATATTTCAAACTCTATACTGTCTTGGGAGAAAAGCTTCGGCTGAATGGAGTCAGGAAACTCGAGAGAGCACAAAACTGAATCCAAAAAAACAGCCAGACACTTTAGAGCAGTGTTTCCCAACCTTGGCAACTTGAAGATATTTGGACTTCAACTCCCAGAATTCCCCAGCCAGCATTCGCTGGCTGGAGAATTCTGGAAGTTGAAGTCCAAATATCTTCAAGTTGCCAAGGTTGGGAAACACTGCCTTAGAGAAACAAGGATGTTTTAATAATAATAATAATAATAATAATAATAATAATAATAATAATAATAATAATTTATTGGATTTGTATGCTGCCCCTCTCCGTAGACTCGGGGCGGCTAACAACAATAATAAACGCAACATGTACAATCCCAAAGCAACTAAACAACAATAATAAACAGAACATGTACAATCCAAAAACAACTAAAAACCCCTATTATAAAACCAAACATACACACAAACATACCATGCATAACTTGTAGTGGCCTAGGGGGAAGGGCTATCTCAACTCCCCCATGCCTGGCGGTATAAATGAGTCTAGAGTAGTTTACGAAAGACAGGGAGGGTGGGGGCAGTTCTAATCTCCAGGGGGAGTTGGTTCCAGAGGGCTGGGGCCGCCACAGAGAAGGCTCTTAACCTGGAGCCCGCCAAACGACATTGTTTAGTCGACGGGACCCGGAGAAGGCCAACTCTGTGGGACCTTATCGGTCGCTGGGATTCGTGCGGTAGCAGGCGGTTCCGGAGGTAATCTGGTCCAATGCCATGTAGGGCTTTAAAGGTCATGACCAACACTTTGAATTGTGACCGGAAACTAATCGGCAGCCAATGCAAGCCACGGAGTGTTGAAGAAATGTGGGTGCGTTCTGCACGATCTGAAGTTTCCGAACACTTTTCAGAGGTAGCCCCATGTAGAGAGCGTTGCAGTAGTCGAACCTCAAGGTGATGAGGGCATGAGTGACTGTGAGCAATGACTCCCTGTCCAAATAGGGCCGCAACTGGTGCATCAGGCGAACCTGGGCAAACAGAATGAATGGAGACCAGAGGCTAAGAAGGTTTGTTTTGGGGCTATGTGAATGGGGGGGGGGTGCCTTAATCTCTTGCTTCAGGGACACTGTGCTTAACTCTTGGAAATGTTAGCCTTCTGCACAGGTCCCAGTGGGGATCATTCTCATGTGACTGAAGGCCTCAGCATACCAAGAACCCCTGATGGGACCGTAGTCCCCTGTGTAGCTCACATGTTCTTTTATTTTTATTTTTATTAAGGAAGCACCATGCCTTTACAACAATACTGTTTGTCACTTGAAGTGGGGGGAGGGAGTTTCATTGTTTTTATTTGAACCGAGCATTATTATTTACTCATAACGCGCGTGTTTTGAGTAATACCCATGGCCCTATCAACATCTGAACCCTGTTTCTCTGTTGCTTTGGGACCCTGTTGCTGAAAGCAGCTTACAAATATTTTGAAATAAACAAACATGTCTTTTAAGTGCTGTCGGGGGTAGGAGAGGAAAGGGGAGAGAATTCCTAGAACACGAATTTCAGGCATGTTATATTTAGGTTTGCCAACTGACAAATGAAAAAACAAAAAGCTGGCCTGGCATTGCCTTGTGTTTTTTAACAACAGCTTGAGGTTCAGAAAACAATAAGGCTCACAGTATGTAGATAACCAGTATCACTTGCTTGTCAAACAGCTGTTGCCAGTGCTGGCGAGCTGAAAAGTTGCCAGTCTTAAATTAATCAGCTTGCATTTCTGACAAATAGCTGGGACTAAGGAAGACTCACCACAAAATAATCAAATTATCACAGATAATCCCCTCTTGGTTAAAGACCTTGGTATACTAATAACAAAAGATTTAAGTGCCAAAGCCCACTGCAACAATATAGCCAAGAAGGCTTCAAGAGTTGTAAACCTAATCCTACCTAGCTTCTGCTCTGGCAATCTCACACTACTTACCAGAGCTTACAAAACTTTCGCCAGGCCCATCCTCGAATACAGCTCATCTGTTTGGAACCCATATCGCATCTCAGACATTAACACCCTTGAAAATGTCCAAAGATACTTCACCAGAAGAGCCCTTCACTCCTCCACTCGAAATAGAATACCCTACGAGACTAGACTTTCAATCAGAAAGTTAGACTTTCAACCTAGACTTTCAACCTAGAAAGTTTAGAACTGACGCCTTAAACAAGATCTAAGTATTGCCCACAAGATCATATGCTGCAACATCCTGCCTGTCGGCGACTACTTCAGCTTCAACTACAATAACACAAGAGCACACAACAGATTTAAACTTAATATTAACCATTCCAAATTTGACTGTAAAAAATATGACTTCAGTAACCGAGTTGTCAAAGCGTGGAACTCATTACCGGACTCCATAGTGTCATCCCCAAACCCCCAACACTTTACCCTTGGATTATCTACAGTTGACCTATCCAGATTCCTAAGAGGTCTGTAAGGGGTGAGTACAAGTGCACTAGAGTGCCTTCCGTCCCCTGTCCTATTGCTCTCCTATATCTCCTATGCCTTTCTTCTATTCCTATATCTCTTCTTCTATTCTTTCATTGATATGTTCTATTCCTATACCTTCTTTTCTATTATTTCTTAGATATGTTTTACTATGAGTATCTCCTCTATAAACTTCATCATGTATTTTACTATGTGTATATAGATATATACCCACTAAAACCCTCATTGTGTATAGGACAAAATAAATAAATAAAAATAAATAAATAAAAAAGCTTGCAGCCTTTGTGGCAATGTCTCTTAGCAAGCAGTTACTTCAGATCAGGGATTCTCCTGAATCAAAGGAAGCCAATATAGCAGGGTTGGGTTCCTGCTCAGAATAGGTTTCCACTGACATTGTCCACAGCAGAGAGGTTTTCTCTAGGAGTTGTACTTCATCTAATGCAGTGCAGTGATTTTTTTTGGAGAAAACCTTCAGTAGGGCCAAAATGGCATAAGGGCGGCATTCATTTTCTCCGGAAGCCTTTATCAGGGTGACTGTTGCAAGACAAAGAGAGAACGTCAGGAATGAAACATAAAGTCCCAAAGTAAGGCCAGAAACCTTGCTTGAATTTTAGACTCCGGCTGGAGATGGAGATTTTACCAAGCATTCAAGGACGAAGAAATAATGACTGACCTCCCTTCACGTCTTCCTTGGGTATATTAAATGGGCTCCTTGCTAATTGAATTTGCAAATCTTGAATTCATAATCCTGTAAAAGGCAAAAGAGAGAGGGGGGAGAGAGGGGGAGATTGGATTTATCCAACTGTGCATTTTGGATTATATTTTCCTTTCTTGGACTTGGGGAAAAAGAATCCTCAATCTGAGTATTGTATTGGCAGTTCTGTATTAGCAAAAACTTCAGAAGAAAAGGATTTAGGGGTAGTGATTTCTGACAGTCTCAAAATGGGTGAACAGTGCAGTCAGGCGGTAGGGAAAGCAAGTAGGATGCTTGGCTGCATAGCTAGAGGTATAACAAGCAGGAAGAGGGAGATTGTGATCCCCTTATTTAGAGTGCTTGTGAGACCACATTTGGAATACTGTGTTCAGTTCTGGAGACCTCACCTACAAAAAGACATTGACAAAATTGAACGGGTCCAAAGACGGGCTACAAGAATGGTGGAAGGTCTTAAGCATAAAACGTATCAGGAAAGACTTCATCAACTCAATCTGTATAGTCTGGAGGACAGAAGGAAAAGGGGGGACATGATCAAAACATTTAAATATGTTAAAGGGTTAAATAAGATCCAGGAGGGAAGTGTTTTTAATAGGAAAGTGAACACAAGAACAAGGGGACACAATCTGAAGTTAGTTGGGGGAAAGATCAAAAGCAACATGAGAAAATATTATTTTACTGAAAGAGTAGTAGATCCTTGGAACAAACTTCCAGCAGACGTGGTAGATAAATCCACAGTAACTGAATTTAAACATGCCTGGGATAAACATATATCCATTCTAAGATAAAATACAGAAAATAGTATAAGGGCAGACCAGATGGACCATGAGGTCTTTTTCTGCCGTCAGACTTCTATGTTTCTATGTTTCTATGGAGTGATGTACCTATACTCTGAATGCCAGCAAAAGCAATTGCTCGATTTTTAACAAAAGACTGGATCACCCCTAGGTGAAATGGTATATGCCAGTGATGGCGAACCTTTTTTTGCTTGGGTGCCAAAAGGGTGCGTGTGGGTGCAATGCACAATGCACACATGCACAATGCAACCATAATGCAATGCCCTCCCCTCACACATGTGCATACAATCTTGTTCTGGAGGGTGGGAGGAGGCCGTTTTTACCCTCCCCAGGATTCAGGAAAGCCTTTGGAGCCTCTGGATGGAGAAAAATGGGTCCAATGGGCCTACCGGAAGTTCGGAAATGAGCTTCCAGTTGGGCCGTGGAGCCATTTTTCAGCCTACCCAGACTTCAGGAAAGCCTCTTGAGGCCTGGGAAGGGCGAAAATGGCCTCCCCCTGGTCTGTCGGGCTCTCTGGTAGACTCCTCCCAAAAATGCACAGGTACAAATTTCAGACACACACACATTTGAAAATTCAAAACAATGTTCTTTATAATGAAAATTCACTTAAACCAAGCCCTCTTTTGGTATAGCAAAGAGCACTGGTCTCCAAACAAACTGGTAATTTGTACAAGTCCCTTATCAGTTCTGTGATACTTAGCTTGCAACTGTGAGGCAATTCAGTCCTTCTTCTTTCACAAAGTGAAACACACTTTGCTCTGGTTTAGTTTCAAAGAGGGGGAAAATCAGCACACAAAAAGTCAAAGTCAGTAAAGCAGTCACGAAACACAACAATCTGATAATCCTCCACAATGGCCAAACCCACAGGCTGCTATTTATAGCAGCCTCACTAATCACCACAGCCCCACCCAACAACAGGTGGCCTCATTTTCTTTGATAATAATCTCTCAGTTGTTGTTGCCTATGCATCGCTCTCCGCATGCGTGGCTGTATCATTAACTCTTGTTCTGAATCCAAGGAGAAGCTAGATAATTGAACTCCTTCTGAGCTGTCTGCCACACTCTCCTCCTCCCTGTCACTCATGTCTTCTTGGTCAGAGGAGCCTTCATCAGCAGATTCCACGGGGGACAAAACAGGCCTGCAGCATGTGGATGTCTCCCCCACATCCACAATCCTTGGGGCAGGAGCAGGGCCAGAGCTAACCACAACACCCCCTGCCATCCAAAATGCCGAAAATCAGCTGGTCAGTGTGTACATGTGTGCTGGAGCCAGTGAAGGGCTATCAAAATTTTTACTGCCACACTGTCGGTGTGGCTTGTGCAGGACGCCCTGCATTTTCTTTTAACATCTCTCAATGCAAATTAAGTGCTTTGGGGTGGAGCTCCATTTTCACTACCTCACTGTGTCCCTCCGCATCCCGTCCAGGCAGCAGCCCACCCCTGGCTGGAGCTGACATAGGGCAATGCTTTTATGCCCTCAGAGATGACTCCACGGGCCACCTGTGGCACCTGTGCCATAGGTTTGCCATCATGGGTCTATGTTTTCCTGCTTGAGTAGGAGACTGGACTAGAAGACCTCCAAGGTCCTTTCCCGCTGTATTCTGATTGGTTGATGGCAAACACTTCAATCTGCAGCTGGGTCTTCACATGGCCCTTCTGTGAAATGTTGAGATTAACAATAATAGAGCAGGCAGCAGTGTGAATAGCTGGATTTGAATTCAAGGGCCGGAAGCGTCTTATCCATTTTCCAGGCAAGCCCTCGCACCAAAGGCTGTAACCCAAAATAGTCCCATAAGGGAAAGCTAAACAATTTACTAAACTTTCTGAAGTAAGCAAGCCCTTGCCTTCAGGACTGCTCATGCCCTCCTCCCCTCCCTTAGCCTCTCCTTGCTGATTTGGGAGGAAAAGGCCTGATTTCCTGGTATAGAAATAGCCTGAGCCCAGTTTTGTCCTTCGTCTCTTAACAGTGGGTGTGTAAGAGGGAGCTGCCGAGGCTTGTACCTGTCAACCCAAGCCCTCAGGAATGAAGAGGAGGAGGAGGAAGAACTGGCAGCTTGGGTGGAGTACCTTCTGCACAGCAGGCAGCCTGTTCGAGAGTCCACCTTGTGCCAGCTAGCTTGGGAGAAGAGTCCTCCTACTGGCTGCCACTCAACTCCAACTGCACACAGATGTGTTTGGTTCAGACTGTGCATTCAAACCCTGGCGGGCAGGGAGATCCAATTAAAGAGCAACTATCTGCTGTGAGGCTACCTTAGGGCCCTGCTTGCTGGGTTTTCCAACTTGCGTCAGTTGTGATGGTTCCAGTTATAGCTGTTTAGGAAGAAAAGGTTTCTATGAGGATTTTACTGGGCTGAATCTTACCATCATTCGCTAATCTTTAAGTAAAAATATTGCGGTGGCTGGAATTTCCTCTGGTTTAATTGCCGAGGATGAGGTCAGTCAAAGAAGGATTGCGTATGAGTGCACTGCCCAGGGCCTCTGAGTAAACCAGTACTTAATCCACGGGGCTTCTGTTAATAGAGCTGGTTGCCGATTTGTGTCCAATTTAGCAAATAGTCACCTATATGAGCCCAGTCTCCTGTTTCCAACAGTGTTCTCCATGTCCCCAGGAAACCGACAAGGTGGACATAAATAAAACATCCTTTCTCTAGACAGAAAGAATGTGCTATAACTATATATTTGCTGGGCTGAATCTTAGCATCATTTGCTAATCTTTAAGCAAAAATATTGCATTGGCTGGAATTTCCTCTGGTTTAATTGCCTTTACCTTCAAAGCCCTATGCAGCTTAGGATTAGTCTATTTACGGGACCGCCTGCTACTTCATACTTCCCAGCAGCCAATAAGGGTCCACAGAATTGGCCTTCTTCGGGTCTCATCCGCCAAACAATGTTGGTTGGTGGGACTGTGGGGAAAGGCCTTCTTGGTAGCAGCTCCACCCCTTTGGAACCAGCTGCCTCCAGAGATCGGTACTATCCCTGCCTTGTTGGCCTTCTGGAAAGCTGTTAAAGCCTGGCTTTTCCGACAAGTCTCAAACTATGAATAACTGAGAGTATGTATGCTTTTTAAGGATTATTATTATGGTTTTACTTTTTTACTCTTGATATTGTAACTGTTTTATATTTGTTTTTATCCTTGTCAGCTACCTAGGATCCATTGGAGTTGAGCAGCATATAAATCTTGATAGATAGATAGATAGATAGATAGACAGACAGACAGACAGACAGACAGACAGACAGACAGACAGACAGACAGACAGACAGACAGACAGATAGTCTGGTTAAAGGGGGGATTTCAATGGCTCAAGTAAGCGAGTCAAGCTGTCTCTATAAAAATAGTGCTGTTATTATTATGGGTGATTATGCAGCCAGATGTTTACACTGATTTGGCACTTTTGTCTACCTTCTTTAGCACTTGGGATAGGCAGCTGTTGGTGTTGATGGTGTTAAAGATATTGTTACTATTATTATTTTAATTAGTAGTTGAAATGGACGGTAGGCATATTTGTTTATTTGTTTATATATTGTTTTAAAAAAAGAGCAGTGCTGAACGAGAACCAGATATTATTTTGCCAGCATTGACCACTGTATGCACAGCCAGCCCCTTACACTATTAAAACAGGTTATGGAGACTTTTTAATTAATTTCATTTCCACTGATGGCATTACCACTGCTTTCCTTCAATAATACATAAGGGAGCTCTCAGATAATTTCCATAACAGGCCCACCAGAGGTAGTAAAAATAAACTACCTCTCTAGGAAAGATAAACAACAGCATGAATCTCCTGCTTTTGATTGTGATGATACTCTATGGCAAAATTTATGTGAATTTACTGCCACGCAGATGAGTATAATGTTGCTCAATGTTGTTGAGATCCAAAGCAGTTTAGCTGTGACAGCTTTTGTTGAGTGAAATTTAATGGCCTTAATTTTTCAGACAGCTTCATATGCAGCTATTTTAGCTGATTGGAATTTTAAACCATCAGTTTCAGTTGGCAATACATGTATTCTGATCGTACTCCAACTGATTCCTGCAATAGATTTTGTTTGATTTCTCAGAGATGGTCCAGACTTTCTTGAACGTGGTGAGAAATCAATAGTCTTTTCTCAATGGGCAGTATATTATAAGAATAGACCTTGCAGATAACAAACAAATAAAAAAAAATCTCAAACTCTCAATTGGCTATGAGATTTCAGTATTCTTATCAAGCCAAATTTATGATTGTATGCAAGCATATATATCGATATTCACAACTTGCATGCTTACACTTGAATGAAAGAAGAGGAAGAGGAATCCATGGCTTTAGTAAAGATCTGAGAGTAAAGGTCAGGTTTTAAATCTATTGAGAAGGGAGGGGAGTAATAAAGAGCGGTAATTTCCAACTGTCAGAAGAAAAGAGAAAGAGAAAGAGAAAGCATTCTACTGAATGAGTTGGCAGCCTAATCCAAGTACCTGGGGAATGAATGAAAAAGGATTTTAAAAAACATAAAGGGAATGAAGATATAGTGTATTAATATCAAAATTCTGGGGCTATCCCGCGGGAAGCTGGGAGAAATGTCATCATAATTATTGTGATGTCATTGTGGTTTGTAGCAAACAACAGTGACAATATATCTTCTAAACAACTGGACATTTACATGCCTAATGGTTTCCAAAGGGAGTCACTATGTCAGATTTTTGCTACAAAGACATTTCAATCCTGTGACCCCTCTTTAAAGAAAAGCAAATTGATTCTCAGTGTTTTACAACTCTGTTTGCAAAAAGTTCATAATCTAAAGTAAACACCAAGGAAGACATTGGAGGGAGTGGAGCGAGGGGAAAAGAATAGCCAAGAAAGAACAGATGCAATTGCACATACTTACAATTGATTACTAGTGGGAATTGAAGATTAAAGCAAAAATTCTTTTTAAGAAAAGGGGATGGCAGATGTGAAGAAACCTTTCCCTGTGAACTTTAGATGTGGCCTTATTTTATAAATTTGTATCATGTCACTATCATCCCTCTTCTCATCTTTTTCTGAATTAAGAGACCCAAACAGGATATATTTTCCTTGTAAGGAGTCCTATTTTGCTGGTTTGGTAATTCTGAGAAGTCCATACATCTCTTAAAGTTGCTAAAGTTGAGAAAAGCTGAGATAGACACCTTGCCACTGGCAGTCCTCTTTATAGCTTATTTCTAGCGTGTTGTTCACCATTCCCAGGCCATAAAGGTCCTACATACAATTATTTTAATTTTCCTATAGATCATGGTCCTAATATAATTAAATGTCAGAACTTTAATCCTACCAATGTGTACATAAATACATGGCTTTGGGGCTGGGATGTCTCTGTTTTGTGTTATCCTCCTCCTCCTGCTCCTTATTTTCATAATCATGGCTGCAAAACATAATTGGGAACTTTTTGCAGAAATTTTGTTTGTTTATCTTCACTGAGACCTGCTTTGCTTTTTTCCTTGATATGTTATATGCAATCATGCTTTCTCTTAGTTCAACTAAAGCTGTGAGCTTCTGAGTTTTAAAAAATGGATGGTATTGTTTGGGCATTAATAAGAGATTTACCATGTTCATTTTTTGTTTAAAAGTTCACTTTAGGGATTTAATTCCATGTTACTTTTTGTGGGTGTAAAGAAGGCTGGAGCATCATGGTTGCAGTTGTACAACACACCAGCCATAGTTTATTGCCAGGGATCCCATGGTACAATACTCTGTACAATACTAATCTCAGCAAGGCAGGGTGGCTTTGCACAAATTATAGAACTACCAGATCAGACTTGCAAAGAATCTGGATGACCATGAGACAAAAGCAAAGAGTAACAAAGTTCAAATATTTTGATGTTGCCTTGGGATCATTTGCAGTCTGTAGTCCAGCGTATTTATTATAATAACATTTGAATTCTCACTCTGCACGAAGTCTGAACTTTTAAACAGATTAAATCTGGTCTGCAAAACCATGGATGACCAATAGGTGGCAGCAGAGAAAAGATACAAGACAATTTAAATTCTTGCAATCCAGATTTGGGGGTTCTCTACACATGTTAAGCCACAAAATAGCCAACCAACAAATAACCTTCAGCATTTTGTCAATCCAATATTTCTAATTTTAAGACTCATTTCCTGGAGGGTGAGGGGATATCTTCTATTTCATCCTGGGAACAGAAAAAATATAGTTTCTGAGCTTTTCACAAGACAGAAAGGAAGCTCTGCGGCAGCAGGAAACAATTCATGGTGAAATTTTGGAACTGTAAAATGTTTCATGTCAGCCACTAGATTTGTTAAATGCACACAATCAAATTTGGATATTGCCTTTAAAACTTTTTGTGAACACCAAATTCTGAAGCTGGACATTTTTGAAACATTATAAAATCATAAAATAAACCGAGCTTTCAAATACTAGGATTTGAATATATTATATCTTCTTAGAGGATACATTCACGATGAACTATTTGTATTTCTGTGAATATGCAGAGTGCATTTCTATAGTCACAGCCACTTCTCCCCAGTATTTGGAGGAAGGCTTCTACTGGGTTAAAGATGTATATATGTATGAATGAATGTATGTATGTAAACATATTTTTGCTGATAATGAAAATGATGGGGGACTAGTATAGATCTATTTCAAGCTATTTAGCTCTCATCAACTAGCCATACCCTGACCAGGATTTGAACCTGGGCAGTCTGCACATAATGCAGAAAAATTTGACAGAAAAAAAACCATTATATACACATACATACATACCCACACACACAAATGTTTGTCCATCGTGTTTGAATGGGTTGTATGCGATGTGTCTGCAGGCCTATACGGGCATGAAATGTTCTGCTACATGTTGGGCAGACATTGTTGCAATATTTGCAGCTCTGGCTTTGCGAAGTGCTCGCTTCTCTTCTGCTATGAATGTTCTTCTGGCCTCAGATGTCTGGCAGCCTTGGTGGATCAGCATGTGCCATGTTGGTCAATCTTGTGCCAGGGTTTCCCAGGAGGTTGGTGTCAATATCGAGGGACTTGAAGGAGGCTTTCAACGTGACTTGGTATTCCTTTGCCCCCCATGCAGTCGCTTTCCTTTAGACAGCATACATACACACAGAGAGAGAGAGAGAGTATGTCACAGAAGTGAGTACACCCCCTCACATTTTGTAAATATTTAATTACATCTTTCATGTGACAACACTGATGAAATGACACTTGGCTAAAATGTAAAGTACGGTGACACCTCTACTGTACTTTACATTTACATACTTTACAAGAGCCGGGGTGGCGCAGCAGGTAGAGTGCTGTACTGCAAGCCACTGAAGCTGACTGTAGATCTGTAGGTCAGCGGTTCAAATCTCATCAACGGCTCAAGGTTGACTCAACCTTCCATCCTTCCGAGGTGGGTAAAATGAGGACTCGGATTGTGGGGGCAATATGCTGGCTCTGTTTTTAAAAAGTGCTATTGCTAACATGTTGTAAGCCGCCCTGAGTCTATGGAGAAGGGCGGAATAAAAATCAAACAAACAAACAAACGAACAAACAAACAAATAAATAAATCATTACAAACTTAATTCGTTCCGTGACCAAGTTCTTAAGTAGAAAAGTTTGTAAGAAGCTATTTTTCCCATAGGAATCAAATAATGCGTGCAATTGTGGAAACCACAGGGAGAGTGGAGGCTCTGTTTCCTCCCAGGAGATTCCTAGAGAGACCCCACGGAGGTTTCTCCCTACCTTTTCTGGTATAACAGTGTATAACAGTATAAAGGTGCTATCCCTCAAAATAATACCACACAGAGCCATTAATATCTAAACTGCTGGCAACAAAAGTACACCCCTAAGTGAAATGTGCAAATGGGGCCCAACGTGTCAATATTTTGTGTGGACATCATTATTTTCCAGTACTGCCTTAACTCTCTTGGGCATAGAGTTCACCAGAGCACATTTATACTGTTATACAAGCTGTATGCCCACTACTTTTCATAGCCAAGTGTCATTTCTTCAGTGTTGTGACATGTACTTAAACATTTACAAAATGTGAGAGGATGTGCTCACTTCTGTGACATACTGTACATATTCAGCATCTTCTTTGGAAGCAACTATTGTACCGTGCCAATAAACAGTAGTATATATACTATGAGTATCTCCTCTATAACCTTCATCATGTATTTTTCTATGTGTATTTTACTATGTGTATTTGTTTTCGTATGTGTATATGTGTATATATGTGTGTGTGTGTGTGTATATATATATATACCCACTAAAACCCTCATTGTGTATTGGACTTAAATAAATAAATAAATAAATAAATAAATAAATAAATAAATAAATAAATATCAATAGTAGGAATAAGATCTGGTTTTGATGTTGATTTATGTTGAAAGCCGCCCAGAGTCTCTTGGGAGTTGGGCGGCATATAAATTTAATAATTATTTAATTTAATAAACAAACAAGAGTGAGTTTATGTTATAAAGAGAGTTTCTAGTGGAATGTGACATGTCCCCTTTATTTCTTTCAGTTGGGAGAAAACTCCTGCCTCTTTCAACAGTAGAAACTGTGGCAGGACGAGCTGGTCAATAAGCAAGCAGGGCATCAAACGTTGCGTCCCTGGCTCGTCCCGCCGCGATTAACAGCTACCTGAGGGAAAAGACTTCAATGTGAGGTTTCGCGCCCAGTGGCTGCGCGCCTCTTTCTAGGGCAGGATTTGGCCCACCAGGATTTGGCCCATAGGCTAGACTTAAGAGTAGAATAAGCGTCCCCCCTAACCGCTGTGTCCGGGAGGGGGTCCCCCACCTCCGAATGGACCGTTTGCCCCACCGGGCCCCCTCTCCACCACCCCCCGCGGGTCCTTTTGGCTCCTAATATGGGCTTCTAATTAAATTACTCCCGGTCGGCCAAAGCTCAGGTTTCAAGCCGCTCGTTTTGGGCCCCGCTCATTGGCTGTCGCTCGAGCCGAGGGGGACCAGAGCTCGGCCGCTTATTGGCTCTTGCGGCAAAGAGAAGAGGGAAAAAAAGGGTGGGGCGCGGTCTGAACCGAAGAGTGGCGCTTCGCTGCTTCGCTGGGACCGAAGCTGGCAGAAAGTTTCCAGCGCTTCTCGCGTTGGTGTCGCTCGGAGCCTCTCGACGGACTGCGCGGCCGGTTCCCCTCTGCTGGCAGCTGAGGCGCCCCAGCTTTGGCATGCACAGCGCGCGCCTCGACGCCTTCGTCAGCCACCTCCGCGCAGAAGTGGTAAATTCGCAGGGGGGGGGGGGAAGTCAGGGATGCGGAGTGTGTGTGTGTGCGCGCGCGCGCACGCACGTGTATTTGTGCCTGTCTATGTGTGTGTGTGTGTGTGTGTGTGTGTGTGTGTGTGCGCGCGCGTGTGTCTTGTCTGTCTCTCTGTGTCTGTGTGTCAGTCAGTCTCTCTCTCTCTGTGTGTGTGTTTCACTCAGTCAGTCTGTCTGTGTGTGTTGTGTGTGTGTGTCAGTGTGTGTGGTGGGTGACGGCAATAGCGGGGTTCACTGAGGCGCCCGCATGACAACGACTCCAATTAGGGCGTCCTCCACCCCGAACCTTTAGCGTCTGACCAAGGGGGGGGGGAGTCCGGCCCGTTTTCTATCCCGGGCCAAGCAGAGTGGAGACTCTGAAGCGGCGCTTTGGCGAGAGAGGGGGGAGGGAGGGAGCGCCTCGCCTTGTGACTCCCCTTCTCTGAGAACGGCTGTCTGCTGAAGGCTGCGCCGGGCAGCAAGACGGGGCTTGCGTCTTCGGCGCCGAGTGTGAGTGTGAAGCCGCGCTTGTTCCGCCCGAGGCTGGCTCGGGAACTGTCAAGCCCCGCTGGTTCGCTTGCGTCTTCAGGCAGGCGCTGCCTCTCCGTCCGCATTCCGGCTAGTTTAGAGCAGGGGGCTCCAACCTGGCCCACTTTAAGCCTTGGAGGACTTCAACTCCCAGAAGCTTTGCTGGCGGGGGGATTCTGGAAGTTGAAGTCCGCCACGCTTAAAGTCGCCCAGGTTGGAGACCTCTAGTTTAGAGGGTTGCTTAGCTGTAAGCCGCGCGCCGATGTCCCTATGCCTTTCTTTGGAGTGGCTTGGCTTGCCGGGCTGCGGAGGAGACTAGAAGCTACCGATTGCAACCTGAGGTAGTCTCCCCAAGTGGCAAGGGACCTTTCCGTCTGAAGATCGGTGCCCCCGAATGGGCAGCCTGGTGAAGGGTGGGAGGGACCTTGGCCCTCAAAAGAGAAGCAGGGATTGGGAAACTGTGACTATCCAGCAATGATTTGAATAAATGAGCTTGAGGGGACCTTGGAAGGTCTTGTAGTCCAGCCCAGGATGAAAGAGAGTCGGAGCCCGGAGAGGGTTTGTAGGATGGATCCACTGTTATTCAGGGAAGAAAAGATGTGGGATTGGATGGAGAGAAAATTCCTGGGTTGGCTGGTCCCAAAGGTTCTTCTTGATCCTGGGCTGTGACTGACTAGTACGTTGAGGACCACTGAGTGAGGAGCAGCCGATTTGTCCCTATCCAATCAGAGTCTGTTTCCATGATAAAGTGGAAGTTGAAACCTCCAGGTCAGTAATTAAATTTTGGTTAAAATAACAATTGTCAATTTCCACACAACTCAGAAGCTCTCACTCCTAAAGAAGGTGAAGAAAGCTTGCTTAGGATCTGTCTTATTTTGGTAGCCTTGCCCACCTTCGTAGGAGCAATGCTTCTATGACAAAGAAATGTCCTGTATTGGACATCCTGAGAGCTACCTTAAGTTTCATCTGTCCCATCTCCAGCTGAGTACAATGAAGAAAAAACATAGAGATTGCCCTCTAGTGCTCTGTAGAGATGCTACAAGCTATAAATGAAAGGTTGTTGTAACAATAGCACTTAGACTTATATACCGCTGCACAGCCTTCTCTAAGCGCTTTACAGATCCAGCATATCGCCTCCTATAATCTGGGTCCCCATTTTACCCACCTTGGAAGGATGGAAGGCTGAGTCCATCTTGAGCCTGGTGAGATTTGAACTGCCAAACGTCTGGCAGCCAGCAGTCAGCAGAAGTAGCCTGCAGTACTGCATTCTAACCATTGCGCCACCACGGCTCATTATGATCTTGGGATGTCTGTCTGAAAAAGAGTGGCATTAAAGGATTGGCTATAACTGCCCCGATTTCTAAGTATGTGTATAAGAAATGGCCAGCTTCGAATTCGATAGGTCTTGTGCTCTCCTAGAATAGCACCACAGAACTCATAGGAATCTGTAGATTTGAACTGAGCCATGTCTTCCTGGATTAAATTTAATAATAATAATAATAATAATAATAAATATAATAATAAATATAATAATAATAAATATAATAATAAATAATAATAATAATAAATATAATAATAATAAATATAATAATAATATAATAATAAGTCTTCGGAGAGGGGCGGCATACAAATCTAAGTAATAAATAAATAAATAAATAAATTTGTATGCCACCCCTCTCCGCAGACTTGGGGCGGCTCACAAATTTATTTGTTTGTTTAATTTATATGCCGCCCAATTCCCTAAGGACCAAATTCTATTTGGTCAATTACTTTCTCTGTTTGTCTGTCCCTTTGTGGACCATATCTACTATCTCTGTGCTACCACATTCAATTTCTCATAGAGGCACTGACTAGTACTCTTCTGAGGCATTGCAAGAACTGGGAAATTAAGATGATGACCGGAAGTCCTGCCCTTAGGCCTGGTATGCCCAGGTTAGGAACTGGCATAAAGTGGTTTCTTGGGATTCCACCGGTTGCCTAAAAAAGCCAGGTGCTGAAACCAAGCCTGGAGTCTCTGCTACTTGCTTTCAACTTGCCTTGAGCCTCCTTTGGGAAACCCATCATTTAGTGAGAAAATTAAAAGACATGAGTCTTGCTCCACTTTCAGTTCCTCCTCTTAACAGACCTTCCTTGACCTGGTGTCCTTTGAATGGCTTCAAGTACAGCTGCAGAATTTCCAGCCAGCATCATTGGAATGGAATGGAGTGGAGTGGAATGGAATGGAATGGAATGGAATGGAATAGAATAGAATAGAATTCTTTATTGGCCAAGTGTGTTTGGAAATTGGAACCACAAGGTATTTATCTTAATGCATATGCTCTCTGTAGTAGGTAGACGTTGGGATGGATAGTTCTAGAGATTGGAGAAACTGACCTAGTGCCCCCATGGAGGACTGTGACAGTCCTAGTGCACGAAGCTGGATATTCTGTATCATCTAAGTCAGGAGTCCTCAAACCTGGCAACTTTAAGACGTGCGGACTTCAACTCCCAGAATTCTTCAGCCAGCATAGCTGGAGAATTGTGGGAGTTCTAGTCTACAAGTCTTAAAGTTGCCAAGTTTTTAGACCTCTGATCTAAAGTGATGGTGAAGATGATGCAGCTTCACATCCTATTGGTCCGATAAGCTCCTAGAGTGTGCAAAGTGGCACCCACTGAGGATAGTAGCCACTTGAATTTTTTGCAATGAGCATAAAAATATAAAGGGGGAAAAAGCATGTCTTGACAAGTCCTGAAGTGGTAAGTTTGGCTATTAAAAGTGATATCATGGTGGAAGGAGCTCTTTAGATAAATAAGAGTGAGAGATGGAATGGATGATGAAAACCCCATAACGTTTAGTGCAATCTCTGCTTTGTATTCCTATGCGATGCAAAATTCTTGTCATTCTTTGCGGTCACCATAAATGGGGTCCCTGTAAGGGGCTGAGCAGCTGCCAGAACCATATCGAGAAATAAGCAGCAGCATTATTTTTCTTTTGGAAAAAGGCATGTGTGATAACTCTGGTCTCTTAAGCGCGGCCCTATAATCTCTCAGCATGCGCCAGCCCAAACATTATCTCATAGGCAAGCCTTCTTACCTTGGTGGTTCCAGGCATGTTGGGATACCTCGGCCATACTTCCTAGCCAAGGTGGTATAATTCAGGAAGGTTCTGAGTTTGATTAAGTTTCCCCCTCCCTCTTCCCCCAAGTGTTTATTTAATCTTATAAATTGTTTCTTTCACATTTTTTCTGAGGAATGACTACTTTTTCAACCTTATGCTTTCCAGTTGTTCATTTATTTATTAGAGGTTTATCCCACTTTTATTTTGGTCAACTCAATGTGGGATAAATACCTAACACTCATACCTCCTATTTTCCTCAGAACTATTACCTTTTTCAGATGGGTTGAACTGGAAGAGGGTGACTGCCCCAAACTCAACCAGCTTGTTTAGGGAGGACTGGAACTCAGAACCTCTTGGTCTTAGCAACTGAACCACTTCATCAAATGGGCTGTCACGTTGGGGGAACAAAAAGGCAGTGTTCACAGTTGTAGTCTCAACAGACCGGAGGCTAAATGTGTAAGTCTGTCCTAATCCAGGTGTGGATGGTAGGCTATCCCAAGGGGTCTTTTTAACCCTTTTTAAAAATGGGTATCTAAGAATTCACCACTCAAGAACCATGGTACACAAGGGCTGCTTCTCCTTGCAGGAGCCGAGGTGCCAGAAAACCCTACCATAGCAGGCCCTTCTCTCCATCACTACAGCCATGAGGATAGGCAGTCGTCCTATCAACAACTGGACTCGCCCTCTGGTCATCTCTGAGGTTGAGGCGGTTGACACTTTGGGGCTGTTTTTTAGAGCTTAATTTGGTTTTAGTTGACAACATTCTAGCCTTGTTCTGTTTGTTTGCAGCGAGTTGGCTTGAGGTTTTGGGAAAATGCCATGTACATACCATGAATTACTAAATCAAGGTAGACGTTGAAACATTGAAGTTGGAGTTGGAGTATGTTTCTGGGAGTTGTAGCGCATAGGCAAGACGTGTTTTTAGGCAACTATTTAAAAACTCAGTTTTGAGACCCGTTTTACATATCTGTGATTTATTTAGTGATGATCTAATTATGAAATTATCAGATCAAGGGCAGCCAATCATTTTGCAGCTCGTTGTGCCTCATGTGGCTGTTTTAAGCCCAGGGCACAACACGTAATTTTGTGTGGGGTTTTTTTTTTCATCTTTGTGTGGGAAGTGCTCTGTGCCAAGCATTTACACGTGGTTTCAAGGCTTCTCAATCATGGCTGCTCAGGAAGATATCTTGTTTATTTCCATCTTTTATTCTCTTTTTCCCAAGCTTATCAAGGCAGTATGGCATGGATCAGAGCATGGCAGCCTTTTTCAGGGCATCTGGGACTCAGAAGCTCTTGGCTTTTGCTCCTGTTATCAGCTGAGTAACCACCTTTCCCAACTTTGGAACCAATAGAATAGAATAACAGAGTTGGAAGGGACCTTGGAGGTCTTCTAGTCCAACCCCCATTTCAGCCAAATGGTTGTCCAATCTCTTCTTAAAGACTCCCAGTGTTGGAGCGTTAACAACTTCTGGAGGCAAGTCATTCCACCAATTAATTGTTCTTACTGTCAGGAAATTTCTTCTTAGTTCTAGGTTGCTCCTCTCCTTGATTAGTTTCCATCCACTGCTTTTTGTCCTGCCTTCAGATGCTTTGGAGCAGAGGTCTTCAACCTTGGCTACTTTATGAGGTGTGGACTTCAATTCCCAGAATTCCTCAGGCAGCCATGCTGGCTGAGGAATTCTGGGAATTGAAGTCCACACCTCATAAAGTTGCCAAGGTTGGAGACCTCTGATTTGGAGAATAGCTTGACTCCTTCTTCTTTGTGGCAGCTCCAGAGATATCGGAACACTGCTATCGTGTTACCCTTAGTCCTTCTTTTCATCAGACTAGGCATACTCAGTTCTAGCAACCATTCCTTATATGTTTTAGCCTACAGTCCCCTAATCATCTTTGTTGCTCTTCTCTGCACTCTTTCTAGAGTCTCCACATCTTTTTTACATCATGGCGACCAAAACCGGATGCAGTATTCCAAGCGTGACCTTACTAAGGCATCATAAAGTGGTATTAACACTTTCGGTGATCTTGATTCTATCCCTCTGTTAATGCAGCCATCAAAGCGTTTGTTTTCGGGTGGCCTGCACATCAGGAGAAAACTAACACCTTCATTGAATTACTGCATGATTGAATTGAATTAAATTTTTATGATTACATATTTAATAAGCTTTTCGGCAGTCCCCTTGAGATGGTCTGAGGGGCCTGCCTTATTACAAGGCTTGGGACAGGATATGGAATCATATTCCACAGGAGATGATAGTCAGAGCAGGAGAATTCATTTATGCTTTCCAGCTGCTGCTCAGCTGGAATCGTACGGAAGTTGCCTTGTTCCTTAATCTCTCCAAGGCTAGATTTGAAGAGAGGATGTTTTTCTCTTAAAATCCCACCAATTGCTGACTCAGTTCTGTAATGTAAAAGTTTTTTATTGATACTGTTACTAGGAAAGGAGCTTGAATATGCAACAAAACAAACCAATATATAGACTACTTGAAAAAATTTTTTTTAAAAAGGATTACATTCTTAGCCCTGGAATTGTGACTGAACTATCACACCGAGACACATTTGTTCTTGGTTTTGAGCCAGGCACTGAGGATTATTGTATGCTGTATCACCAGAGCAGCTAATAATGAATCATTTCTTGCCACTGTGTCCAAATTATGCCTGGAGGAGCAGAGTGGACTCTGTGGTCTATCTTTGATCTGAGCTGCAAAGACTTTCAGAAAGCAACAGGAAGGGGTTCAGCAGAAGGGAGAAGAAAACAAAACAAGATTCTAGGACTATGCAGTCATTGTATTTGAGCCCTCGACTTTCCCTTGGTCACTCTAGGATTGAGAAATAGGCCAAGCAAATGTATGGGCTTGTGACAAAACCATTTCCCTGCCAGACCAGAGAAGATCCTCACACATGTCCTACTTACTATGAAGGAACCAACCAGCCTAGCTTTTGTGTCCATTAGAGTAGGGCCTTCTTTCCTTTAGAGCGGAGGACTCCAACCTTGGCAACTTTAAGACTTGTGGATTTCAACTCCCAGACTTTTGCTGGCTGAGAAACACTGGGAGTTGAAGTCCACAAGTCTTGCTAAGGTTGGAGACCTCTGCTTTAGAGCACCCAGAAAGGATGTGCTTCTCCTGACCACTTTATCTGGCCACACAGATTTCTTACAGGAAAGGCCAGTTGGCCTTACTCCGGCCTATGCAAACATAGAAGATTGACAGCAGAAAAAGACCTCATGGTCCCTCTAGTCTGCCCTTGTGTTATTTCCTGTAATTTATCTTAGGATGGATATATGTTTGTCCCAGGCATGTTTAAATTCAGTTACTGTGGATTTACCAACTCCATCTGCTGGAAGTTTGTTCCAAGGATCTACTACTCTTTTTTCACTAAAGTAATATTTCCTCACGTTGCTTCTGATCTTTCCCCCAAACTAACCTCAGATTGTGCCCCCTTGGTACATCTTTGTCCTTTCTCCTGCACTGAGCTTGCCCTGGGAATTTATTAACTCCCCGGTGAACTTCACCTTTGCTGGTCCAGTCTTCCCCTCTGCCGCCTAGTGACGGTGGCCTTATCGCCTGAATGGCTGCCTGTGTAATTCCTGCAGGCTCTCTCTCTCTCCCTCACACACCCTTTTGTGTCATCTTCTGCCGGGTGGGGCAGCTCACCCACTGCAACAAGCTGCTGCTTGTACGGCTGGGGATGGGCTTGGAACGTGCAGATGTTGCTGAAAAGCTGCTGCCCGGGGGCTGGGGGACCTGCCAAGTCGAGACGGGGCAAGGGCTTAGCGCGTGCTGCTCCGGCTCCCGACTCCACCCCTCGGCTAAGGCAGCTTTGTCGCCCCTCGCTTAACAAGGAGCCTCGGCTGGAGAGCTGGAGGGAGACTCTTGGCCCTGGATGAGTGGGACTCCTTAGGCACTTAGACTATGTGGACCAGGTAAGCTGAGTGATAAAGAGGGCGAGTGGCACTTTCTAAAGGCTGAGTGGCAGGGAAGGAGCCGTGGCAGGGACAGTCCTCAAAGGGTTTGTGTCAAGCAAAGGCTTCCCGCCTGGGTCGTGTGAGGTCAACCAGCTCAGATCTATGGAGACATCGATCTTTGT
This sequence comes from Erythrolamprus reginae, assembly GCF_031021105.1. Taxonomy (NCBI): domain Eukaryota; kingdom Metazoa; phylum Chordata; class Lepidosauria; order Squamata; family Dipsadidae; genus Erythrolamprus; species Erythrolamprus reginae. The sequence goes on along the minus strand of NC_091951.1, from coordinate 97,916,686 downwards.
GTTCTTGTCAGGACTCGTGACCCACACGTGGCTCTTTATGGATTTTTGTGACATTAAGCTCATGATACACACGGTAGACTAAGCTTGGCTGGAGGACTTCAGCCTAGATATAATTTGGGGGTATATATGTGCTAGCTATATATGGCAGTGTGGTCGGGTGGTAGGGAAAGCAAGTAGGATGCTTGGCTGCATAGCTAGAGGTATAACAAGCAGGAAGAGGGAGATTGTGATCCCGCTATATAGAGCGCTGGTGAGACCACATGTTCAGTTCTGGAGACCTCACCTACAAAAAGATATTGACAAAATTGAATGGGTCCAAACACTGGCTACAAGAATGGTGGAAGGTCTTAAGCATAAAACGTATCAGGAAAGACTTAATGAACTCAATCTGTATAGTCTGGAGGACAGAAGGAAAAGGGGGGACATGATCGAAACATTTAAATATGTTAAAGGGTTGAATAAGGTTCAGGAGGGAAGTGTTTTTAATAGGAAAGTGAACACAAGAACAAGAGGACACAATCTGAAGTTAGTTGGGGGAAAGATCAAAAGAAACCTGAGAAAATATTATTTCACTGAAAGAGTAGTAGATCCTTGGAACAAACTTCCAGCAGACGTGGTAGATAAATCCACAATAACTGAATTTAAACATGCCTGGGATAAACATATATCCATCCTAAGATAAAATACAAAAAATAATATAAGGGCAGACTAGATGGATCATGAGGTCTTTTTCTGCTGTCAGTCTTCTATGTTTCTATGTTTCTATCTTCAGTTGTCAATGGCCCTCACTTGGGACTTGAATGGGGGGGGGGGTGTTTTCCTTGGGCGGACCAAGAAAATAAAGGACAATTGTTTTTTCCTTCCCGCAGCTGTGCATGAAGGAGTCGAGCGAGGTGCTGCGGGGCCAGATGCAGTGCATGATGCGGACCCTCCATGATCTGAAGAGGGCTCACGACCGAGAGCTGCGGCTGGAGCCCCAGGAGATACGGCTACCCTCAGCTCTGCCTTCCTCAAAGTCCTGCGCCAGCCCACGGATCTCGGCCATCTCGGAAGCAGATTCCGCCTGTTGCTTGGAAGGGGCTGCGGAAGAAGAAGTTGCTTTCTCCCCACCCAGCAGCGAGCGGAGCCTGGAGTTCGATTCGGGCTACTCAGAGGTATCTGGGAACAGCTGGAGGGACGAGGATGGACCCCCTCCCCTGAGAGCCAGTAAGCTTTCCTCGGGGGGCTTCCTACGCCGTCGGGTGCCGGCCAGGAGGCCCCGGCCGAAATCAGCTTCAGACGCCTGCCTAGAGCGGTGGCGGGATGGCGAGCCCTCCGACGCGGGCGACTGGACAGTGTCCCTCTTGTCCCAGAGTCGTAACCGGCAGCCCCTTGTGCTGGGGGACAACTGCTTTGCTGACTTAGTGGAGAACTGGATGGACTTGCCTGAAGAAAGCGGGGAACCGGGATGGCTGCAGCGCTGGCTGGCCAAGCCCCATGGTTTCTTGCTGAACCTCTCGGGCAACGTCCGCCGCAGGCTGGCCGGCATCTCCCGCACAGAGCGCACCAAGCAGGATCGGGACGGCACCAAGCGTTTCTCTTGCCCTCCCGGCCTAGGGGGGCGCCCTTCGTTACCCTACTTCCACCAGTCCCATGCCAACATCAGCGAGCTTTCTACAGACTGTAGCAGCTTTGCTGCCCTGATGAACTGCCGAAGTCGCCAGCCCATCATTTGCAACGATGTGATTGGCTACATTTAGCTTGCCTTTTTTTATTGCTTGTTTATAATAAATGCCTTTTTTTTCTACATCATAGTTGTATGGTGTCTTAAATCTGACTGCTTGGCCCAAGTGATGCTATAATTGTGTCCAATGGATTCAACCCAAAATTAATTAATTAAATTTCCCCCCACCATGCAGCTATAAGAAGAGTTAACAATAGCAAAAGCATTTAGACTTAAATATAGCTTCATAGTGCTTTTACAGCCTTCTCTAAATGGTTTACAGAATCAGCATATTTCCCCCAACAATCTGGGTCCTCATTTTTCCCACCTCGGAAGGATGGAAGGCTGAGTCAACCTTGAGCTAGTAGTGAGATTTGAACTGCTGAACTATAGCTAGCAGTAAGCTGACGTAGCCTGCAGTGATGCACTCTAACCACTGGGCCACCCTGGAGTTTAAATAAGAAGCAAAAAACAAATACTTTTGAACACAAAGTTTCATCCCAGGAATTAAGGCTATGTCCCTTTCTGATCCTTTCAGCTGAATTGGCCTTAATAGCAATAGCAAAAGCAAAGCACTTAGACTAATACAGTGGTACCTCTACTTAAGAACTTAATTTGTTCCGTGACCAGGTTCTTAAGTAGAAAAGTTTTTAAGTAGAAGCAACTTTTCCCATAGGAATCAATGTAAAAGCAAATAATGCATGCAAACCCATTAGGAAAGAAATAAAAGCTCCGAATTTGGGTGGGAGGAGGAAGAAGAGGAGGAGGACAGTCACTGCCGAAGGAAGAAGGTGAGGTGAGGGAAATCAAAAAATCCCAAACTTTAAAGTTTTTTTTAAAAAAGAGGGACTCTGAGGCGGTGCCCCGAGAAAGGCAAATGCTCCGTTCACTCTGGACTGCCAAAGCCTCCTTAAGCACCACTGAAAGGCTCCTCTGGCAGCCCAGAAAAGCCTGAGATGGCCGGGATTAAAGGGGGAATGGCAGGAAACTGGCCAGGCTTTCATGCCGTTCTCAAATTTCCTGGGAAATTTTTTCCAGGCTCGGGTTCTTATGTAGAAAATGGTTCTTAAGAAAAGGCAAAAAAATCTTGAACATCCGGTTCTTATCTAGAAAAGCTCTTAAGTAGAGGCATTCTTAGGTAGAGGTACCACTGTATACCACTTCACAGTGCTTTACAGCCATCTCTATGTAGTTTTTCAAAGTCACCTATCTGGGTTCTCATTTTACTGACCCTGGACCAGTGGTGAAATCCATTTTTTTTACTACCAGTTCTGTGGGCAACGCATGGTGTGGCTTGGGTGTGGCAGAGGAAGGATAGTAAAAAAAAAATCCATTTCCACCCCATTCCAAGGGCAGGCTACTGCAAACTCCCCATTCCCTCCTCATTCCTGGAGGAAGGATATTGCAAAATATCTATTCCCACTCTACTCTGGACCCAACCAGAGGAAGTATTTGCTGGGTCTCCGAACTACACAAAATTTCCACTACCAGTTCTTCAAACTACTCAAACTTTCTGGTACCGGTTCTCCAGAACCTGTCAGAACTTTCAATCCTGCCCTGGATGGATGGAAGTCTGAGTCAGCCTTCAGTCAGTCAGGCTCGAACTCCTGGTAGTGAGCAGTGAGTTAGCCTGCAGTACTGTAATCTAACCACTATGGCACTAGGGCTCTTAATCATTAAACTATAGATCTGGATTAGTTTGATAGATATTAAAGTGCTTGTTTTATTATTGGAGAGTACAAAGTTTGAAATGAGAGACATGGCCAAAGTCTTGAGGACTTGCCTAAAGTGAATTGTTACTTCATTGGTCCCTCACCTACAAAAAGATATTGACAAAATTGAACGGGTCCAAAGACGGGCTACAAGAATGGTGGAAGGTCTTAAGCAGAGATCTTCAAACTTGGCAACTTTAAGACTTGTGGACTTCAACTCCCAGAATTCTTCAGCAAGCATAGCATAAAATAGCGTAGCACAGAATAGCTGGCTGAATCTGGGAGTTGAAGTCCACAAGTCTTAAAATTGCCAAGTTTGGGGATCCCTGGTCTTAAGCATAAAACGTATCAGGAAAGACTTAATGAACTCAATCTGTATAGTCTGGAGGACAGAAGGAAAAGGGGGGACATGATCGAAACATTTAAATATGTTAAAGGGTTAAATAAGGTCCAGGAGGGAAATGCTTTTAACAGGAAAGTGAACCCAAGAACAAGGAAGCACAATCTGAGGTTAGTTGGGGGAAAGATCAAAAGCAACGTGAGAAAATATTATTTCACTGAAAGAGTAGTAGATCCTTGGAACAAACTTCCAGCAGACATGGTTGGTAAATCCACAGTAACTGAATTTAAACATGCCTGGGATAAACATATATCCATTGTAAGATAAAATACAGGAAATAGTATAAGGGCAGACTAGATGGACCATGAGGTCTTTTTCTGCCGTCAGTCTTCTATGTTTCTATGTTTCTAAAGAATGGGGAAATAAGATTATTTGTCTTACAGGCAAGACTAAACTAGTATTTTTACTAACTCTATCAATACCAACTTCTTAATGGAAAAGGGTTAGATTGCCTTTTGTGCTGGATTCTCAGTATCAAATTTGGGAAGTAGCCAGGAGGAGAACCACTATGAGTTTCTCAACCATGAGGACTTCAGAAAAGATTATAAATGGTGGCAGGAGTTGCATTCTGGTGTGTAATGGCACAAGGGTGCCATCCAGCTGGGACCTGTAGAGCAGAATACAACTGCTTTGGTGGCCAAATATACACGGCTAAAATAATACTCGGAGGAAAACTAAGTCTTGGTCAGAGTGGCAACTGGTATTCCATTAAGTAGCATCAATGATCCCAACCAGCATTCAATGTTAAATGTCATAAATAAGTGCAAATTATTACCTGTTTATGTGGAAGTAAAACAGATTAGATTCCATGTAATTTCAGTTACGTATTAAGACCCTGTGTTGTGCAATAGTAACAACACCTGGGCTTAGTACATAAGTTTGTTTTAGCTTTATCATCATGTATACTTTAAGATTTTTAAAAAAAGCCAGTGTGGACGTAAAAATATAATAACAGTGATGATCAGTCACATCGGCAGCTTCAAATATCTGTGAAGAATGAAAAATGAGGGCCACTGAAGAACAATACACAGCTAGGTTTTGCACAATACACAGCTAGGTTTTGCTTTTACTGTTTTTAGATACAGTAGATAGGAGCTGAAAGACCCATCTTATTTATCCTCACATTTATTTCTTATAGTTATAATAGCATTAATGAGCCTGATAAACATGTGACATGCAGTTATAGGCATTACAGGAAGCATCTAGATATGCATGAGCACTCCTGTAAGAATTATCTGAGGTATAGCCTGCTACAATCAGGAAGGAAATACAGTACAGTAATCCCTCGCTACTTTGCGGTTCATCTTTCGTGGATTCGCTATTTCACGGGTTTGGGAAAAGAACACCGGGGCAGGGACGGTTTGTGTGTGTGTGAGTGGGAACTGCAACAGTGGCCTCCTTCAGCCCGTGTGGTAGCTGAGAGAAGCTGTTCTCTCATCGGTCAGCAGCGGTGGGTTGTTAACAATACAGGGAGGGTTTAAAAGTCCAAATACTTGTTAAATACATGAAAAAATATATTTTCTCTACTTCCCGGAAATTCATTTCTTGCGGGTGATCTTGGAACGCATCCCCCAAGAAAAACGAGGGATCACTGTACTTCAGTTTTGATCATCATACAGAGAAATACGATTTTAAACATTTGCAAACATTAACTTATTGAACCAGATAAATTGCATCGAATCCAGAGTTCCTTACCAAAATTAACGTCCAACTTCCTTGGCAAATTAAAGGGATCATATGTACTAGGGCCATGATGGCAAACCTATGGCACGAGTATGGCAGAGACATATTGGAGGGCACGCAAGACATTGTCCTATGTCAGCTCCAGCACGCATGCCTAGAATAGCCAGCTGTTTTTCATCCTTGGGAAAAGCCATTTTGCCCTCCAGAGGCTTCCGGGAAGCTTTCCTGAAGCCCCAGAGTGCAAAAAACTGCTCAACAGGCAAAACAGAAGTCAATTTTTCCCTACTACTGGTTTGCCCAGTGGGTGGTTTTTTTCAACATCCCAGGCTTCAGTGAGGCCTGTGTGCATGCGTGGGGATGGGGATGGGGAATTATGAGTATGCGCAGGGAGCAGTGCGGAGTGTGTGAATGTGTGTGGAAGGGAAGGAATCAGTGTGTCCCCATGCGTGCCTGCTAGCAGATGCACACACATACTTTTGGCACGGGACCTAAAAAAGGTTTGCCATCATTGCACTAGTGCAGTCTTTCCCAACCTTGGCCATTTGAAGATATTTGGACTTCAACTCCCAGAATTCCCCAGCCAGCGAATGCTGGCTGGGGAATTCTGGGAGTTGAAGTCCAAATATCTTCAAGTGGCCAAGGTTGGGAAAGACTGCACTAGGGCATTCTAGTAGTTGGATACTGACAGTACAGTTTTCTGAGTCTCTTTATTGCCATCTAGGGGCCATGTGGATTTTTGCAGCCCAGAAATGGGAGCCCTCCCATGAATGAAACTGAATCCAGTCACTTAGCCTCTCTTTTCAAATGAGAACCTGCATTTCCATTTAGGGCACAGAGCTGGAAGTTATCAATTGGTCTCCCCTCTTTGAATTTATTTAAACAATTACTTTTATTCAATAGAAAGTCTTTGAAGAGGGGCGGCATATAAATCAAATTAATAAAATAAATATAGTGGGTAGTAGTTGATAATACACAATCAAGTCCATTCCATTATTGGAGGTCCATGGCAAATGGAGGAATAAGTGGCAGCTTTGGTACTTAGTTTTTCCCATGGAAATCAAAGCCATGGAGATCAGAGCCAGATTGTCAAATGGCAATTGGCAGGTAAAAGCTACTAATTGTTCCCTTAAAAAGTGGTCTGCTAAAGTTGCTTTTCTCACCGTCTGGCTAAGAGACCAAAGAGGAAGAGGGCAGGAGGGAAGCAGGCTGTCGGACAGAAAGAATCTAGAAGAAGGAATGAGATTTTTACTGGGTCCACTAACATCTTGATAACTTCAACCCCCTCCCCACTCCTTTGCAAAAAAAAGGCACCAAACTAGCAAAACAAAAATAAAATGGCTGGACAGAAAGTCCAGCAATTCTAAAATGAACTGATGAAAAAATAAATGGAGAGGTGCCAATATTTTCTCTAAAAATGAAAAGCCAGACCTTGTGATAATGACTTCCATAAATTAATCAACAAGTTACAGAAGTGATACGTTACATGCCTTTAATTGGTGTCTTTAATTTACATGACTTTACAATTGTTTTGATCAGTACTCAGTGGGAGTTTTCCAACACACTCAGAAGACAGATAAGATTGGGAAAGGAGCAGTTCTTTGTTTTTTTTTAAAGTACTACTTGATCTCTACCAAAGTAACATTAAGTAAACCTGTTTCCTGATAAATAGGCACCCTGCAGCAAAATCCTACAGCTTCTTAGGTTGTCTGCACATATGTTGGCAAAGCAGATGTTATTAAAAACAAAACTAAAAACGACCTTTTCAGTTTTGCAGGTAAAATTGCCATATTCCAGTAGCTTTCTACAAAATGACGTAGGCTGAAAGAGAGGGGCTGGGATGGCTTCCTAGAGTTACAATCTAGCCCAGATGTTCTTTCTGTTTGATGTTCATAATGAACTTCTCATGTTTTTTTATGACTACGTCATATTGTGGCATGCCTACAGCATCCCAGGCTGGCTTCTACAAAACACAAAAATACAGCAATTGCCTCTCGCTCTCTCAAGCTGAGGCTCGTTTGGTCCACAGTTTCCTTTCTTAAAGGAAGGACCAGCTGGTTTATGTATAGGCATATCAGACAAACAGGGCACAGGAGCTAAAGGATTTTGTTATTCTTTCTTTCCTGGATCTTATACAAAGATATTTTGCCTCAGCATGTGGAAATTTCATTACCTACCTTTGCAAATGACTCTTGCAAACAAACTACCTACTGGAACAGAATCCGCAGCTCTGTAGAAGCTGGATTTTAAATTAATTCGTGATTAGCTTTCAGACAATAGTCATTTGTGAAAAGCAATATATTCTTGAATTACAAACACAATAATCCAGGATTGTTTGAAACGTCATGTTCAAGCTGACGGGCGTCAGAATCCAGCATCCCTGTCCTAAGTTCTGATTTAATTTTCTGAAAAGGCTACATCATCAGATTTATTTATTTATTTGTTTATTAGATTTGTATGCCGCCCCTCTCCATAGACTTGGGGTGGCTAACAACAGTAATAAAAACAGCATATAACAAATCTAATATTTAAAATAACTAAAAAAAACCTTATTAAAAACCAAACAAGCACACACACAAACATACCATGTATAAATTGTATAGGCCTAGGGGGAAAGGATATCTCAGTTCCCCCATGCCTGATGACAGAGGTGGGTTTTAAGGAGCTTACAAAAGGCGAGGAGGGTGGGGGAAATTCTGATCTCTGGGGGGAGCTGGTTCCAGAGAGCCGGGGCCGCCACAGAGAAGGCTTTTTCCCTGGGTCCCGCCAATCGACATTGTTTTGTCGACGGGGCCTGGAGAAGGCCAACTCTGTGGGACCTAACTGGTCGCTGGGATTTGTGCGGCAGAAGGTGGTCCCGGAGATATTCTGGTCCGATGCCATGAAGGGCTTTATAGGTCATAACCAACACTTTGAATTGTGACCGGAAACTGATTGGCAACCAATGCAGACTGCGGAGTGTTGGTATAACATGGGCATATTTAGGAAAGCCCATGATTGCTCTCGCAGCTGCATTCTGCACGATCTGAAGTTTCCGAACACTCTTCAAAGGTAGCCCCATGTAGAGAGTGTTATAGTATTCGAGCCTCGAGGTGATGAGGGCATGAGTGACTGTGAGCAGTGACTCCCGGTCCAAATAGGGCTGCAACTGTTGCACCAGGTAAACCTGGGCAAACGCCCCCCTCGCCACAGCTGAAAGATGTTTCTCTAATGTGAGCTGTGGATTGAGGAGGACGCCCAAGTTGCGGACCCTCTCTGAGGGGGTCAGTGATCTCCCCCCAGGGTAATGGATGGACAGATGGAATTGTCCCTGGGAGGCAAAACCCACAGATGCGGTGATCATAATTTTCTTAAAGCAAGGACGCGATGATCGGATGCCTCCAGATACAACTGTCATCACCTCTAACTACTGTTGGTTTGGCTTAGTATCCTGAGAAAAATTCAGACACCGGTTTGTGAGAAAAAAACCCGCATGGGTTGTGCTTGCTGAACTCATTCAATTGTGACTTATTCGACAAATCATGACCTAGCAGCGTGTGAAGTAGAGCACCTCATCCTTTCCTCGTTCATCCAGTTATGCTGGCTGAATAACATGCCATATGAATGCAAAATGCTCAAGCACAATACACTTGAAATGCAGCCGTAGAAATAATTTTTAAAAAGTATTGACTAGGCTGATGGAGGAGTGTAGCCAACACAATGATATGGTATTGCCCACCTTGGTTTTAAGTGTATTTTGCATCATGGGGGGGGGGGATAATAAACCTTGAGTACATGGGCCTTCATGGAAAATTCCAAACTATTCGGCCATCTCTGGATTTCAACTCTGACTCTCTCCTTACATACTGATCTTACTGTTAATGTTACATGCAGGCATGAGTTCCTACTTACCACCACTACCAGTGTGATGCGCAGGCAACTCCAGGTAACCGGTGGGCGCAAGGATGTGTCCCAGTGAGATTTTGCTTCTGCTCATGCACAGGAAGCAAAATCTCATGAGGGTGCATGCATGCATGTGAGATTTTGGCTTTTTTTTTTTCCAAAAAGATTGCAGCTAGTCCAAAATTCAATTCAATTCAATTTATTAGATTTGTATGCCGCTCCTCTCCGAAGACTCAGGGCGGCTCACAACAATAATAAAAACAATATTCCAGCAAAAAACAAATCTAATATTAAAAAGCACATAAAACTCTATCATATTTAAAAAAGCAAACAACATATACATACCCAAACATAGATATAAAAAAAAGCCTGGGGAAAGGTGTCTCAACTCCCCCATGCCTGGCGGTATAGATGGGTCTTGAGTAATTTACGAAAGACAAGGAGTGTGGGGGCAGTTCTAATCTCCGGGGGGAGCTGATTCCAGAGGGCCAGGGCTGCCACAGAGAAGGCTCTTCCCCTGGGGCCCGCCAAACGACATTGTTTGGTTGACGGGACCCGGAGAAGGCCAACTCTGTGGGACCTTATCGGTTGCTGGGATTCGTGCAGCTGCACGAGCCATCGTGGGTCTACCAAGATATACCCATGCATCACCATCACTCTGTGAGCTGCATTGGCTACTGATTGGTCTCCGAACGCAATTTAAAGTGTTGGTGATTATCTATTAAGCCCTACATGGCTTAGGACCAGAGTACTTATGGGACCGTCTTCTGCCTCATGTATCTCAGCGGCCGGTCAGATCCCACAGACCTTCTCCAAGTCCCATCAGCCAAGCAGTGCCAACTGGCGGGGCCGAGGGGAAGGGCCTTCTCTGTGTTGGCTCCGGTCCTCTGGAATCAACTCCCCCCAGAGATTTGCACCGCCCCCACCCTCCTGGCTTTTTGAAAGGCTTTAAAAACACGCCTCTGGTGGCAGGCCTGGGCCGCTGAGAATGAACACTCTGCTCTAGCTGTTAGTATGTTTGTGGTATCGGGTGTGTTGTGGTTGAATGTGTTCTGGTCTTTTAATTTATTTATTTATTTATTCAAAAAAAAAATTATGCCGCCCTTCTCTTTAGACTCAGGGCGGCTTACAACATGTTAACAATAGCACTTTTTTAACAGAGCCAGCCTATTGCCCCCACAATCCGGGTCCTCTTTTACCCACCTCGGAAGGATGGAAGGCTGAGTCAACCTTGAGCCGGTGATGAGATTTGAACCGCTGACCTGCAGATCTACAGTCAGGATTAATGTTCGGGGGTTTTAAATTTTGTAATTGCTTTTATCTTCTATGCCACTCTGAGTCCATTGGAGAATGGCGGCTTATAAATGTAAACAAATAAACAAAGGGGAATCTAGATTTACTTGACCATCAGGTTATTTAACAAATGCAATGTGAATGAACTGGCTGACTGGTTTTATTATATATGGGATTTTAGTAGTAATTTTTAATTAATTAGATTTGTTGTGTTGCTTTTGTATCCTGTGAGCCGCCCCGAGTCTTCGGAGAAGGGCGGCATACAAATCTAATAAATAATAATAATATTATAATAATAATAATAATAATAATAATATAATAATAATAATAATAATTTAATAATAATTTATTAGATTTGTATGCCGCCCCTCTCCGAAGACTCGGGGCGGCTCACAACAACGATAAAAACAATATTATACTGGCACAAATTTAATATTAAAAAACCCCTAAAAACCCTATCATAATTAAAAACCAAACAGCACATACATACCAAACATAAATTATAATAAGTCTGGGGGAAAGGTGTCTCAAATCCCCCATGCCTGGCAGTATAGGTGGGTCTTAAGTAGTTTACGGAAGACAAGGAGGGTGGGAGCAGTTCTAATCTCCGGGGGGAGTTGATTCCAGAGGGCTGGGGCCACCACAGAGAAGGCTCTTCCCCTGGGGCCCGCCAGACGACATTGTTTAGTCGACGGGACCTGGAGAAGGCCAACTCTGTGGGACCTTATCGGCCGCTGGGATTCGTGCGGTAGCAGGCGGTTCCGGAGGTATTCTGGTCCAATGCCATGTAGGGCCTTAAAGGTCATGACCAACACTTTGAATTGTGACCGGAAACTGATCGGCAGCCAATGCAGGCCACGGAGTGTTGTAGATGATGATGATGATAATAATAATAATAATAATAATAATAATAATAATAATAATAATGATTCATTTAATAACTGTGGCAAGAAAAGTACAAAAAAATGGGGCAAAACTTTCTCAAAAAACGTTTCACTTAGCAACAGGGCTCAATTGCAGGCGTAACTTCAGGTTATGACCCACATAGAGAAATTATATTTTAATGCCCTTGAGTTATAAGAGGGGGATAAAAACTTCCCTCCATGAACCGGAAGCCACATGAGATTGCGATGCTGCCAGTAATGTGGTAAACCTTGTGGCCTGTCTGGCTGATTCCAACCGCTTACCTTTTGAACTGTGGTCTTTCACCAACATGCTACTAAGGGATAAGTGACAAATCCCCTTCTTTATCGCAAGCATTGTTCCTCTTAGCACAGTTACGTGAATGAGCCCTAAAACAATTGGTTTATGAGCCATCACCCTGCTAATTTTGTTCTGGAAGTTGCATCATAAGCCAGAGAGAGAGAGAGAAAAAAGCAAGCCTTCTTCTAGTTAACACACGCCTCTACCTCTAATCACTAGATCTAAAGGATTACCCAAAAAAAATCTGCCTTCAATGTAAGAAAAGCCAAGGGGATTTTGCTCCTTTTATTTACGATAACGGCAGCATATAGGCTGTTGGGTAGCTTTTCTCTACTACTACTACTACTACAGAACTGCTCGTGAAAGTTACTGAGCAGCCTTGGAGCAAAGGGGAAACCAACTTCATGCTTTTGTGAGGCCTTTCTCAACCGTTAATCACCACCTTGTCAAAAATAGCACCTTTAAAAGCAGCAGACTTGATCAGCTTAATTTCCCAGGTGTTCCTGCTTGGCCTTTATCTTTTGCATAAGCTACACAGTTTAAAGAGGTGCCGTCTGTCTCGCACATCAAGAGCCTTTTCAGGCTCCAACCTTCATATCATTTTTCCTTGACCGAGGGGAGTGCCAGACCTACACTGCGAACCAATCCCACAATACCCAGGGGGAAAACACACAAGCATCTTCCCATGTGACAGCTCCAGCTAATTCTGCTGAGAAGCTGTTTTTACAAACACCGCTAGAGTTTATTCAATAAATCATGGCTAAACAAGCTATGGATTAGTGCAAAGTGAGAGCCAACTATGTCGTAAATTAAGATTAAATCAGGCAAGCTGTAATTTGATTTGCTCCCATCCTGCCACTCGCATCCCAGAAAGGACAATCGTGAGCGTTCAGCCAAGAATCTTGACTATACAAACTACACTGTATATACTATTCTTCAGCGGTGGTCTTTCCTCGCTTTCAGATCAGTAGTGTTGTTGCAGGATAAATCACTATTTCAAAATTTGAGAAAATATTAGTAGTAGATGCTTGGAACAAACTTCCGCCAGACGTGGTTGGTAAATCCACAGTGACTGAATTCAAACATGTCTGGGATAAACATATATCCATCCTAAGATAAAATACAGAAAATAGTATAAGGGCAGACTAGATGGACCAGGAGGTCTTTTTCTGCCGTCAATCTTCTATGTTTCTATGTTTCTAATATATCTTGACTCAGTATCAGTTCCTAGTATGCCACACCATGCTGTCTAAACTAGATATAAGAGAAATAGATATTTGTATTTAAATATAGACTTTATATAAAGATAAAGGTGGAGATTTAAGTTATGACAATGAAAGGCATGTTTAAGTCTGGAATATAGAACTCTCCCAAAACCAGTCTTCTTTCCTTTCTCATGAAGCTTACCCATTTCAATCTTTCTCAGCCTTTGGCCTGTAGGAGCACATTTAGAACTCAGTTCCAATACAATCACAGACACTTAAATATTCCTCTCACAGTCAGCCAAGAGATGCTCCGAGCCGTTCTCTTCCTTCTCTTTTGCTCTGTCTAGATCAGTGTTGTTCAAACTTGGCACATTTAAGATGTGTGAACTTCAATTCTCACAATTCTGGAAGCTGACGTCCACACAACCACACGAATCCCAGCGGCCGATAAGGTCCCACAGAGTTGGCCTTCTCCAGGTCCCGTCGACTAAACAATGTCATCTGGCGGGCCCCAGGGGAAGAGCCTTCTCTGTGGCGGCCCTGGCCCTCTGGAATCAACTCCCCCCCGGAGATTAGAATTGCTCCCACCCTCCTTGTCTTCCGTAAACTACTTAAGACCCACCTATACTGCCAGGCATGGGGGATTTGAGATATCTTTCCCTCAGGCTCATTATAATTTATGTTTGGTATGTATGTGCTGTTTGGTTTTTAATTACGATAGGGTTTTTAGTTATTTTTAATATTAGATTTGTGCCATTATAATATTGTTTTTATCGTTGTTGTGAGCCGCCCCGAGTTTTCGGAGAGGGGCGGCATACAAATCTAAGAAATTGAATTGAATTGAATTGAATTAAAAGTTGCCAAGTCTGAAAAACACACTACGTGATTGCAGAATGTCCATGTTTTTTACATCAGAACATGTTCCCGACAATGTCTAGTTTGGCCCTTGAAGCCAAAGCCTTTTCTAGGGTCTGCTTTATATGTGGGATTCTTTTTGGTCAGAATTAGTGATGGGCGAACCTAACCCGCACAATTCGGGTCCGTATCGAATTTTGCAGTGTTCGGTATGCTGAACACGAACACGAATTTTTTTCAAACTTCGGGCAAAGTTCGAGGTCGTGTTCGGCGTTCAGAGCTTTGACGTCACCTGCAGGTTGCTAAGGACGCCAAGGTGATCACTTCCTGGATTCCATGGAATCCAGGAAGTGATCACCTTGGCATCCTTAGCAACCTGCCGGTGACATCAAAGCTCCGCCCCCGGAATCTCTTTGTGGGAGGGATTCCCCGTTTGGGTTCAGTTTGGAATTGGCCGAATTTTGCGTAAAGTTCGTCCGAACTTGCGAAACCCAAACTCCATTGGGTTCGCCCATCACTAGTCAGAATTAAAGAGGTAAATCTTTTTTTGCCTCCCCCAGACACCTTAGGCACTACGTCACTATTTGTGCCATCAATTCAACACCACAATTTTCAGTAAGAAACTAATTAATGGCAAATGAGGTCTTGTTCTGAGATCTGGTATTAAAAGTGAAATGGAAGGGGAGGAGGGTTCATAACAAGGGTCCTTGGAGACTGACATCTATAGCCAGCATTGATACAGAGGGCTTTCTGTTCATTTAGCAGTAGACAGCAGTTCATTGCAAGCTAAGAAAGCGAGTGCAATTTCAAGACTCTCCGACAATTTTGAATTACTCTGTTGATAAATATGCACTTTTTAATATGATACTGCGGAGAACAACATCAGGTGAAATTGATTGTCAATCAGCGTTGCTTCCTAAATGGACAGTTTGATTTCACAGAAGTTTGATTTACTTGGAGTTATATTGTGTTGTTTAAGTGTTCCCTTTGTTTTTGAGGAGTGTATTTTCTGTTAAATACGCAAAAATATACAGTAATTGCAAAAGACAGTACTTTGAGTAGTGAGGCTTTAAAGTCAAGTAGTCATCACGTAACGTATCGGGACTTTTCCCTCCTTCGCTAACCCGGACGTGGGTGGGGCCAGCATATGACGCATCTGGCCCCCGGGCCACAAGTTTGGAAGCCCTGCTTTAAAGGAACATCAAATTCAACATGGATATTTCCATAGCAGTTATTGAAATACCATCGCTAGGAGAACTGAAGGGCTTTAATGCCTTTCATGGAATAAGAAGGTAAGAGAGAACAGGGAAACAAGCTTATATGGTATTTGAAATAGCATCTTGGACAGCTTGAAACCATTTGCATCAAAGATGAACAACTTGATAGCCCCGGGGTCTCTTGTGGTTCCTTAACACTATGTGTGTGGCTCCCAAAGATAACCAGCAGCTGTTTCTAAAATGATAATTGTGACTACACTAGGAGGAGAATGTGTCTAATAGATGGCTAACTATATATTTCATTTCAGTTAGCAGGAACTTAAATGAAATGTGGTTTTTGTTCTGGTCTCACCTACCACTTTCTGGCAAAATATCTGACATGCTATTTAAATCCTAAGCCAAATTGTACACCCTTGATCTTTTCCACAAAAGTTGTTGTTGTTTTTAAAGCAGAGGCATAGCAGTTCTGATAAATCTGGTTTCACGGCAGCTACAATGCCACTGGGTTTGGTGCATGGTGTTATTCCTAATCCGGGCAGACAAGAGAGTGTTTCGCGGAATCGAAAGCAAACCCATTCACAAGAGAAATCCCTGGGGAAGATTTTAAATGGTGAATTACATTGCCGAGTCTGAAGCCTTCTACTCTTCAGCTACATTGGCAGATAAACTTTCATAACTCCTGGATAGCACAGATATACTTGTTAGGAAAATATGGAAATTGCAGTAAAATACATTTTGTGTAGTACAGTATTCTTATCCTGGTTATCTACTTCACTTTCTGCATTCACATGATACAGTGATTCTTAAACTAGCCGGGAGTGTTAGGTTTACCACACCCACAAAAACTCCCACGGTGTAAATAAAGGAGCAAAACAAGCAAGTTTAAAACTATTTATTATTTATTTATTTATTTATTTATTTATTTATTTATTTATTTATTTATTTATTTATTGGATTTGTATGCCGCCCCTCTCCATAGACTCGGGGCAGCTAACAACAGTAATAAAAACAGCATATAACAATCCAATATTAAAGCAGTAAAAACCCTTATTATAAAACCAAACATACATACAGACATACCATGCATAAAATTGTAAAGGCCTAGTGGAAAGAGTATCTCAGTTCCCCCATGCCTGGCGGCAGAGGTGGGTTTTAAGAAGCTAATAAAGACAGCACAGATAGTCCTTGACTTAACACTTCATTTAGTGACTGTTCAAAGTTACAAAAACTGACTTATGAGCATTATTACGACTGGCTGCACAATCCCCACGGTCATGTGATCAAAATTCAGCCAGTTGACACCTGACCCATATTTATGAGAGTTGCAGTGACCTAACTACCCACTTAACAACTCCAGTGATTCACTTAATAACTGTGGCAAGAAAAGTCATAGAATGGGGCAAAAGTCAAGTACTTATGACTGTGCCACTTAACAACAAAAATGTTGGGCTCAATTGTAATCATAAATCAAGGTCTACTTGTACTTGTGATTTTTTTGAGTTACAAAGTTTGTTACAAACAAACCAGAAGTAAAATACAGCAGATTCCGACAGGCTCTGTCACAGAAACGATAAAATAAAATTTGAATAATTCGAAGAACCGGTAGTGGAAATTTTAAGTTGTACAGAGAACCAGCAAATGCCACTTCTGGTTGGTCCCAGAGTGGGGTGGAAATAGAACTTTTGCAATATTCTTCCCCCAAGAGTGGGGAGGGAATGGAGATTTTACAATATCTTCCCCCCAGACAGGAGGAAGGAATGGGGATTTTGCAGTATAGTTCCCCTGCTGCCCCACCAAGCCACACCCACCAAGCCACACCATGCCCACCAAGCCATGCCCACAGAACAGGTAGTAAATTTGGATTTCACCACTGAAACAAACCTATTTTCAACTCTAACTAGAAAGTCCCAAAAAGTGAGAGAAGGCAGAAAAGGTTTGTTTACAGAATGTCACATATGTGTTCTGCCGGTGTGTCTCAACCGCCCATAATTACAGGGTAATTAGTCCAAGAAGACACACACCACACGATAGAAGGAAAACCCAAAAGTTTTTATAAACAGAAAAACAGAAACAGCTCCCTTTTTAAATGTCAAAGGCATTTTCTGGTACACACAAGGCACAGGTTAAATGCAGTCCAATTGCTCACCCAATAACTGGGAAATTGAGTCCAATTCTAAAGTCCAGAGAGTCCACACACAATCCTGAACAGCAAAAACCATGATCTTGATGAAACAATGAATCAGATAAACTGCCATGAGGCTAAAACACCAGGCTGCACTTTTATCTGTCGCACTAATTACAGCAGCCCCACCCAACCACTGGTGGCCTCATTTTCTCTTGTAATAATCCTTCAGTTGTTGTCTCCTATGCATCACTCTGCGCATGCGTGGATGTGTCATTAATTCTTATTCAGAATCCAGGGATGATACAGATGACTGATTTCCTCCTGGGCTGTCTCCCAAACTCTCCTCTTCCCTGTCACTCACACTTCCTTGGTCAGAGGAAACGTTGTCGGCAGATTCTACTGGGAGCAAAACAGGCCTGCGGCATGTGGATGTCTCCCCCACATCCACCTCCACATTCCTTGGGGCAGGCGCTGGGCCAGAGCTAACCACAACAATATGTATGCTTCACAGCACTGTCGCATATAGGGAGGCTGGTGTACACCATTTTCGATGCTATCCCATCCTGTTTGTTCGTTGATCTTATGGTGTTTAGTTTTATTTTCTGTAGTAACTATGAATTACAATGTGTGGAATTCAGTGCAAGTGCCACATTATACATGATAGAAAATGTACTGTGCAGGTTTTTAAAAAATATCTGGATGGATTTACAAACAAAATGGATTTACAAACAATGTCTTGGAATGTAACCTGCTTGTAATTAGAAAACCATATTAGCATGTTGTGTGAATACATCCACAGTCTTCAGTCCTGTGAATGTAATAAAACTGGCTTCGTCAGTGTGAAGGTAAGAGGAAAGAAAATCTGGAAGAACAGAGGAATTATCCATCCATCTGGGATTCAAAGGCAGTTTTATTCAGAGCAGGGCTTTTGCGGAAACCAACTAGGCATAATTTCATCATCAACTCAGGTGTCATTACTTTAATGTGTTGCTAGCAGTTTACTGTAAACAGAATATGCAATTTGTCACAGGGCAATTTGCCACGAAGTGCAGAATGAACCTAATCTAAAGCATTTGATTTAAATTAGAAGTGGAGAAAGGGAAGCCACTCAGTTATCTTCATCAGAGGTTATTACTGGTGCTGCTTGAGAAGTTTCACAGGAGTGAAGTTCTCACACTCTTTCTTAAAAACCAAACCACAAATACAGAATTCGTCAGCCAAGTTGTTCTTAACGTTATAGGCGCCCTCTTACCTTTCTTATCAGAAGGGATCTCAAATGTTGTGAGAAACCAAGTTCAAAGAGCTGGACGTTACAGTAGCTGGGGCAAAAGAAGAAGATAGAATTTGCAAGGTAGCAGTTTATGAAATAAGTTAGTCCTCAACTTATCTGGGTATAAATTTTTTATTGTTTTTCACACCTTACAGAGATTCCAATTTACATACCTCAAATTAAAATATAATACAATACAATATCAAATGCCAAATTCTTAGTCAAATTAATCAAATTTTTCTAATCATTTATCCAATTATTTCTGGTATACACTGTTCCCTCGATTTTCGTGGGTTCGAACTTCGCGAATAGCCTATACCACGGTTTTTTAAAAAATATTAATAAAAAAAATACTTCGCGGGTTTTTTTCTATTCCATGGATTTTCCTGCCCGATGACATCATACGTCATCGCCAAACTAATAATTTTTGCAAATAGATAACAAAAAAATAATTATTATTAATAAATAATTATGTTTATAAATATCAGGATCACTAAGTGTCTTATTCAATGGTGAGTACCAGTAATAATGGTGAGTAAATGGTTGTTAAGGGAATGGGAAAGGATAATTTAGGGGTTTAAAGTGTTAAGGGAAGGCTTGTGATACTGTTCATAGCCAAAAATGGTGCATTTACTTCCGCATCTCCACTTCGCGGAAATTCGACTTTCGCGGGCGGTCTCGGAACGCATCCCCCGCGGAAATCGAGGGAACACTGTATATCATTCACCCTGTGCTATCTCCTTTCCAAATGCTATCATCTGGATTTTAGATAATGTTCTTCACTTCCATTTATATTTAAAGTGCTATAGCTATCTAAATTTCTCTTGGCTATTTGCTGTTTTTCCTAACTATGCCATCGTGTTTCAGGCCCTTTGTAGCATTCTTAGAAAACACATTCCTCAACTTATGACTGCTCACTTAGCGACCATTCAACATTACAAGACTCCCCTAACAGGTACTTGCACCTCAGTTCCAAAGTTATGACAGCAGCTCCCTCCTATAGTTATGTGACTGACTTTTGAGCCCTCGGCAACTGGCCTACATTTATGACCATTTACAGCATCCTGCAGTCATGTGACCACAATTGACATTTTTGCTGAAAGCCCATGTTTTCTTTTGGTTTTTGGCAAAAACACTCCATAGTGAACAATGGCTGAACTTCACTGCTGCAAAAAATAGCTTGTATAATCAGGTTGGTCACATGATAACCTGCTCTACGACCATCATGACTTATGACTGTAATGGGCAGACTCCATTACAGTCATAAGTTGAGGACTACCGGTATCTCTAGAGCTGTCACAACAAAGATGGATCTGAGTGGACAGAACAACTAAAACTAAAAGGTGGACAATGTGGCAAAGCAAAATACCTAGGTTTCTTCTGGATCACTCTACAACAGTGGGAGCAAACAGCTCACCTTCGTGAAGTCTGGGTGGCCAACAATCAGGGATCTATGGTTTATCCTGAAGAGCATGGACACTATCCATTCCATTGGTAATAATGTGTAACAAAGAGTAAGCTACATTGGGAGAGCACATATTTTAAATGCAAGATGCCCATTCAGTCCTTGGTATCTGTACGTGAGGCTTAAAAGAACTCCATCCATAATTGCTACATACAGGTGAGCCGAAGTGGCACAGTGGGTAGAGTGCAGTACTGCAGGCCACTGAAGCTGACTGTAGGTCTGAAGGTCAGCGGTTCAAATCTCATCACCGGCTTAGACTCAGCCTTCCATCCTTCCGAGGTGGGTCAAATAAGGACCTGGATTTTGGGGGCAATATGCTGGCTCTGTTAAAAAGTGCTACTGCTAACATGTTGTAAACCGCCCTGAGTCTAAGGAGAAGGGCAGCATGAAAAATCAAATAAATAAATAAAATAAATATAGAGATGGTAGTAA
The DNA here is from genome assembly GCF_031021105.1 of Erythrolamprus reginae. NCBI lineage: Eukaryota > Metazoa > Chordata > Lepidosauria > Squamata > Dipsadidae > Erythrolamprus > Erythrolamprus reginae. Next base: position 97,896,245 of record NC_091951.1, on the reverse strand, counting down.
GCTAGATGAGGCCCTTAAGGCAGCTTCTGACCTTCCTTTTAGCATACATAGTGAATGATTTACAAAGTCTCATTCATTCCCAATGATAATCCCATTTTACTGTAAGGAAAAAGATACTGTTTTTTCTCGAAAATAAGACGCCGTCTCATTTTTTGCACCCTGAAAGTGCTTGGATTTTTTGGGGGGGGAGGTATTATTATTTTGGTGCACATGGAACAAGACGGGGCTCTCTTGCTGTCTTACCTGGTTTCCAGCTCTGTCTCCCTAACCCTAACCAGAGGAAGTGGCAGGGACTGGCTGTGCATGAGTTTAAATATTTTGGGGGAGAGCTTATTTTTAGGAGTTTATTTTCGGAGGAGGGCTTATTTTCGTGGAAACATGGTGATGGTTAGAACCATGCTGCCCAATCAACAATCAAAGCATTTAAACTCAGGTGTTGCCCTTAACTACAGCACAACTTAGTGGCTCACAAATATCTCATCTCTTCCCATTGCACTTACTCAAAATACAGGGACAGCTGAAAGCTTGAAGGTACTCTGGTTGATTATTGCTACACCTAGCCCAACGTTACCTGCTCTAATTGTGACTAGGTTTCCAAAACCTCTCCTAGCGTGTCCCTCAAGCTGTCTCATCTAATTGGAGATACTGGTTGAATATTGAAGATTAGGTCTTTCGGTGCTAATGAAAATATCCCATCCTTTAAAGCAGATGTTCCTACCCTGGGGCCATCCAGCTGTGCTAGACTACGACAAGCCTAATCCTCAGTGAGCCTACAAATCAGAGACCAACACTCAAGAAAGGTGCCAGTTTAATCTGACAAGGGAGAGCATGCAATGTAATGTTGCCACACACCCAACTGATGTGATATACAGGAACATAGTGAGAGGCGAGATTCAGAGTACAACAAAATAAGTTTACAGTGGTACCTCGATTAACAACCACAATCCGTTCTGGAAGGTTGGTTGTTAACCGAAATGATCATTATCCGAAACAATTTTCCCCATAGGAAATAATGGAAATGGATTTAATTGGTTCCCAGCCTTTATTTCCTATGGGGAAAATTGAAAATTGAGTATTTTTTGTCTCCTCCCCCCCACCCATTGTCCCTCACTCCCGCCCTATCTCCTTACCTCTTTACTCCTTACCCCCCCATTGTCCCTCATTTCCCCCCCCCTTTCCTTACCTCTTTACCTCTTGCCTCTCTGCCTTCATCCCCTTGCTAGGGTAGCAGCAAAACGTCGCTTCGGATATGACAAGGCAGGCGCCAAGTGTGCTGGTCCCGTTGGCGGCTTCTCTTTGAGGACACCAGCGGCGACTGCAGCAGTGGAAAAGCAGAGGCAGCAGGGGCCTGGGCATAGACCTAATGTCCCTGGCGCTGCTGTTCCTCGAAAGGAAGCTGCCAGAGCCCCGCTGCGGGAGCTGCCACCAGCAGCTTCAAGGAACAGCAGCACCAGGGACATCATGTCCATATCCAGGCCCCCGCCGCCGCTGTCCCCTAAATGAAGCCGCCGCAGGGACCAGCAAATTCAGCGCCTGCCTCAACATAGCCGAAGCGACGCTTTGCTGCTCCCCTGGCAAGGGGACGAAGGCAGAGAGGCAAGAGGTAAGGAGAGTGGGGGGACAATGGGTGTAACATTTTGAATAATAACCAAACATTTCTGTTCAGTATCTGAATTTTTGTTTGGTATCCGAAGGAAATTGTTGCCGAAATTTTTGGTTGTTTATCCGAAAAGTACGCTAACCAAGGCATTCGTTAACCCAGGTACCACTGTATTTTTATTAATTTATTTCATCAAGCACGTATTAGATAATAGGAATACCGTAAGTACCAGTAAAACATAGCTATGAATACATCAAATGGATACGAATAAAAGGGAACATTAGGACAGGTACCGTAGGCACGCTGGTGTGCTTATGCATGCCCCTTAGGAATAGGATGAGGTTGACAGTAGACAGGCTAAGGCTAAAGTTTTGGGGGTTGGGGGAAGAAACCATAGTCAGGTAGTGCATTTCAGGCATTAACATCTCTGTTATTGAAGTCGTATTTTCTGCAATTAAGTTTGGCGCAGTTTATCATAAGTTTATATCTATTATAGTAGTGTTGTGGTTCTGTAGATTGCATTCCATATTCATTTCCAACAAATTATCTGTTCATGGCCTTCAGGGGTTGGATAACTCCTGCAGGCAAATTTAAGCTGGCGAACTGGAGAAGTCACATCACCTTCATCAAAGCACATTCTTGCATTAATTTGTGTTTAGAGCAATCACTTTCAGTGCTTGTCTGATTTAAGGAGATTGCTTCTTTTCTGATCTGTTACACAATTTATTTATTTTGGACTACTGGTGGGTTGAAGCATGATATGAACAGGTGGTAAATCATCATTGCGTTCTTCATTTTCACAGACCATTGACAATTCCAAGAGACGGCACTCCTTGGGGACTGACTTTCCAGTGATTTCACGAATCAGTTCTGTCAGGCTGCAAAAGTGAAAGACAACAAGTGAATATGGTGCCAGGGAAAGGATTGATGAGAGCTGCCCTGAGTCTGCAGAATAAGGCAGCACAGAAATCAAATAGATAGATAGATAGATAGATAGATAGATAGATAGATAGATAGACAGACAGACAGACAGACAGACAGACAGACAGACAGACAGACAGACAGACAGACAGACAGACAATCAGAAAGCATGGGTGATCTTTGTCACTTGGTTTAGTGAAAAAAAGAAAGCATGTGTTTATAATAATTGCATGGTGGAATCACTATGGGAAGTGTGGTCAGAGCTGTGGTGGGAAATATCTGATGCTACACAGGGATTTGATTTCATTGGTTGCTTTTGGCATCAAAGCTTCCTAATTAATCATATCTCGGTCTAATACTCTGCTTCACCCACGGTAGACAAGAGAATGCATTTGAGAAACCCTCAGGCAGGAAATAAAGGCAGTTTCTCCCTCTACTTTTACTAAGCAAGGGATTGTTGGAATGTGTGATGTGTCCAATTAGCCAGATGTGGAGCACGCTTCCTTTTCCTGGTTGCATTTGTTCCCAATCAAAGCACGGCCTGAACGGTGCTCCAGAATTAGGGCCTAAAATAGGGGTAGGAAAAGTTGGGTCTTCTATGACATGTGGACTTCAACTCCCAGAATTCCTGAGCCAATCATGCTAGCTCAGGAATTCTGGGAGTTGAAGTCCACGTCATAAAAAGAGCCAACTTTGCCTACCCCTGGTATAGACCAAGGGTGGGGAACAATGACCCTTTTATGACTCATGGACCTGAGCTCAGGAATTCTGGGAGTTGAAGTCCACGTCATAAAAAGAGCCAACTTTCCCTACCCCTGGTATAGACCAAGGGTGGGGAACAATGACCCTTTTATGACTCATGGACCTGAGCTCAGGAATTCTGGGAGTTGAAGTCCACATGTTACAAAAGAGCCAACCTTGCCTGTAGCCCTGGCCTAAAATTATGTTAGCCTCCACCAGGAGAGGTGTGCGAACACCATATCCTCTCTCCCCAAGCTTTTATTCTGGAGCACGGATGGGGAATATACAGCTCCCAGGATCCCCTACCTTGGCCAGGCCAGCTGAGTTTCTCAGAGCAGACACAGGCTCTCTACCTGGTGCCCTCTGGAGCAGAAAGCAAAGGAGGCATTCTGCTCTCTCCTTGGGAAGAAGCGAGAGTGGAGCTTCTGCCTGGGAGAATCTATGGACTGGTTTTGCAGAGGGGGTGTGGACAGAAGGCGAGTGAGTGTGCTGAAAGCGGGAGAGCTGCCAGGGAGTCTGGAAAGATTATAGAGCAAGAGACTGCAGTTGCCTCTGGTTGGCAGAAGCCCAGGAGGGCCTGCTTGAGGCTGGGATGAGCTTTGTCTACCCCAGGAAGTTGAGGAGGAGGTGCTGACAGCAGGATGTTTACCCAGCATGGAAGGGACGGGACATTAGAGGCTTTGCAGCTGCTGCAGATACAGGACCCAGGCTGTACTTGGAGGGGCCCTGCAATGGGGTAGCCACGGCCTCCCTTTCCTCCACTCCTGAGGATCCCTCTCTCGACTGGCTTCCTAAGCACAGCTGGACGGTGGGCTGCTCTCCAGCCAACGAAACCGGGCAAGTAGAAGCCCAGAGAGCGCCAATATTCAGCCTCAGCAATCACAGAAGGAAGAAAGACGGAAGGATTCCTAGAGATGGTCTAACTAGGCACCAACAGTCTCCTCCTTTGTGAAGCATTAATGGAAAGAGACTCTGATCCTTGTCATAATAATTAATTAATAATTTGTTAGATTTGTATGCCGCCCCTCTCCGTAGAATCGGGGCGGCTCACAGCAACAATAAAACAATGTACGATAAATCTAATAATTTTAAAACACTAAAAAACACATTATTAAAAGCAAACATACAGACAAACATACCATGAATAAACTGTATAGGCCCGGGTGGGGGGTGTCTCAATTCCCCCATGCCTGACGGCAGAGCTGGGTTTTAAGGAGTTTATGAAAGGCAAGGAGGGTGGGGGCAATTCTAATCTCTGGGGGGAGTTGGTTCCAGAGGGTCGGGGCCACCACAGAGAAGGCTCTTCCCCTGGGTCCCGCCAAATGAAATTGTTTAGTCGATGGGACCCAGAGAAGGCCAACTCTGTGAGACCTAACTGGTCGCTGGGATTCGTGCAGCAGAAGGTGGTCCCGGAGATATTCTGGTCCGATGCTATGAAGGGCTTTATAGGTCATAACCAACATTTTGAATTGTGACCAGAAACTGATCGGCAACCAATGCAGACTGCAGAGTGTTGGTGTAACATGGGCATACTTAGGGAAGCCCATGATTGCTCTCGCAGCTGCATTCTGCACAATCTGAACTTTCTGAACACTTTTCAAAGGTAGCCCCATGTAGAGAGCGTTACAGTAGTCGAGCCTCGAGGGCATGAGGGCATGAGTGACTGTGAGCAGTGACTCCAGGTCCAGATAGGGCCGCAACTGGTGCACCAGGCGAACCTGGGCAAATATTAAACTTTCATATTAAACTGAGATTGTTTCATTTGGTCTGTTTTCATATATTTTTTCTGCTTTTAAAAATATCATTTTTAATAACTAAACTATCACAGAAGCCTTTTGAAAGACAGCCTCACGTCTGTTCACTCACTCACATACACAAACACAAACTCACACACACAGGGAGAGGAAGACAGGGAATGAAATCTAGAATTTAAAGCTCAGTACAGCTTTTACACATGGGTTTCCGAAATAGAAGTCATTCCTGTTAGTTCAATTCAGAAGACCTTTCCCTGCCTTGGTTAGATAAAGCCACACCAATGGATTTGCTCTAGGGATCTGAGACTGAAGCTATGAAGGTTAGGGTTCTATCATATCTCTCTATGGATCACAGGATACATTCCAAAATGCTGTTCTTGCAGGGAGGTAATCTCTCATCTTTGATTATGATCTAATAAAAAAAAAGTTTAAAGCCAGAGATAGCCCACATAATAGGTTTTTCAGGGCCAAAATCTCCAGTGGATTGGTTGATGATAATAGCGAATAAGAGAAGTCTGAAGTCTGAGTAATGGCTTTAACTAATGACATTAAACCGATTACATTTCGATCAAGTTATTACTGTATGTGTTGGTTGAGAATCTAAAATTAGGCAGTATGGAGAAAGGGAGGACCAGGAGGCTACAAAAAAAGGGTCGGTGGGACAATATGTAGCATTCATACTGCAAGTTATTATTAAATTCTTAAGGCTATATCTCTGTTAAATTGTTACCTGAAAGGAGGTTGTTGCTCTTCGATTTCATCTTCCTTATTATAGAGAGTGGCTGTCCCAAATAGCAACCTCTGAGGCACTAGGTCATGCTCCCTCTATGAAAAACAGTCAACACAATCAATGTCACATTAAAAAAAGAGACATTGATAATCTAGAAAAAGTGCAGAAGAGAGCAACCAGAATGATAAAGGGACTAGAAACTACAACATACAAGGAAAGGTTGCAGGAATTGGGCATGGATAGTATAGCAAAGAGGAGGTCCAGGGGGACATGATAGCAGTCTACAAATACTTGAGAGGCTGCCACAGGAAGGAGGGGGACACATTATTTTCCAAAGCACCAGAGAGCCAGACAAGGAGCAACGGTTGGAAGCTGTCCAAGGAGAGATTCAACCTGGAAATAATTAGGAACTTTCTGACTGTGAGAGCGATCAACCAGTGGAACGGGCTTGCCCGCAGAAGTGGTGAACGCTCCAACATTAGTGACATTCAAGAAAAGACTGAACTGCTATTGGACTAGCATGATGTAGGGTCTCCTGCACCAGCAGGGGGTTGGACTAGATGACCTGCAAGGTCCCTTCCAACTCTAATAATAAATAAATTAATAAAGTCCTTTAACTCAGGGGTGTCAAACTCATGTTGTCGTCATGTGACACATCAAAATCCCCCCCCCTTTTTGTGGGCTGGGAATTTGACAGTCCTGCTTTAACTGAAGACCATTAAATCAAAGTTGGAACAGCTGAGGACAACACAAAAAAGATCTAGAATAGTCTTCCTTAACGTGGTAACTGTAGAATTCATGATCTTCAACTCTTACCCAAGAGTCAACCAATGAGTACAATATTTTTCAAAATGCCACATGTTCTTGTACTCAGTATATAATGAAAAACTAGCCTAGCCTAACTATCACTTGATGAATCACAGAACATCCATCTGGAGGGTAATCAAGTTTGAGAAGGCTGAGCTGGACAATACGATGATGGATAGCTGGGTACAATACAGAACATCAGAGCCAGGATGGAGCAGTGGTTAGAGTGCAGCACTGCAGGCTATTTCAGCTAACTGCTAGCTGTAGTTCAGCAGTTCAAATCTCACCACCGCCTCAAGGTTGACTCAGCCTTCCATCCTTCCAAGGTGGGTAAAATGAGGAGGACCCAGATTGTTGGGGGAAATACGCTGATTCTGTAAACTGCTTAATAAAGAGGGCAGTATATAAGAATCATTGAGTCTGTCATCTACACCTCTATAACTGTCTGGTTTGGTGCTGCAACCCAACCGGGCCAACACAGACTTCAGAAGACAATCAGAACTGCAGAAAAAGCAATTGCTGCCAACCTGCCTTCCATTGAGGACCTGTATATTGCACGAGTCAAAAAGAGGACGGGGAAAATATTTACTGACCCCTCACATCCTGGACACAAACTGTTTCAACTCCTACCCTCAAAACGTCGCTATAGAGCACTGCACACCAAGACAACTAGACACAAGAACAGTTTTTTTCCGAACGCCATAACTCTACTAAACAAATAATTCCCTCAACACTGTCAGACTTTCTACTAAATCTGTACTTCTATTCTACTAGTTTTTCTCATCATTCCTATCACCCATTTCCTCCCATGTTGACTGTATGACTGTAACTTGTTGCTTATATCCTAAGATTTTTATTAATATTGCTTCTTCATTGCTTATTTGACCCCTGACAATCATTGTGTTGTACCACATGATTCTTGACAAATGTATCTTTTTATTTTATGTACATAGAAACATAGAAGACTGACGGCAGAAAAAGACCTCATGGTCCATCTAGTCTGCCCTTATACTATTTCCTGTATTTTATCTTACAATGGATATATGTTTATCCCAGGCATGTTTAAATTCAGTTACTGTGGATTTACCAACCACGTCTGCTGGAAGTTTGTTCCAAGGATCTACTACTCTTTCAGTAAAATAATATTTTCTCATGTTGCTTTTGATCATTCCCCCAACTAACTTCAGATTGTGTCCCCTTGTTCTTGTGTTCACTTTCCTATTAAAAACACTTCCCTCCTGAACCTTATTTAACCCTTTAACATATTTAAATGTTTAGATCATGTCCCCCCTTTTCCTTCTGTCCTCCAGACTATACAGATTGAGTTCATTGAGTCTTTCCTGATACGTTTTATGCTTAAGACCTTCCACCATTCTTGTAGCCCGTCTTTGGACCCGTTCAATTTTGTCAATATCTTTTTGTAGGTGAGGTCTCCAGAACTGAACACAGTACTCCAAATGTGGTCTCACCAGCGCTCTATATAAGGGGATCACAATCTCCCTCTTCCTGCTTGTTATACCTCTAGGTACGCTGAGAGCATCTGCACCAAGACAAATTCCTTGTGTGTCCAATCACACTTGGCCAATAAAATTCTATTCTATTCTATTCTATTCTAAATGCTATTGCTATCCAATTATGGGAATGAAAACAAAAAACAACGAACAAGGATTAAACAAGCAACACGAAAGAGTTGGGACAACCATGCGGCAAGGCATTACTGTACTGGGAGCAAGAAGCATATTGAACACAATATTGGCTAATCAAGGAAATGGCACTGGGATTGAATTGGGGGAAGGGGCATCCCATAAGGTCTCTGCATGTGAAATAGTGGATGAAAATCATCTTTCTGTTTGTTCACAAATAAGGTTGGATGGAACACTGGAAAGCTAAATATACATTTAGGGAGCTATGCCCAAAAACCTCTTCCTCTGCAAAGAAAAGGCAACCATGGAAGAAATGAAGGAAGAGGAGAACATTACAAGAAGTAGTAGAGGTGGGACTAAATACCCCAAGATATGGCCCTGGGCACTTTCCAGAATTTGTTCCTGAAATTGGAATAACTGCCTTTACCTGGATATGATCACATATATCTCTCAAGGTAACAACTTCTCCTTTGGAATTAAAACCAGGCACAGTAATTCTGTCCCAGCAGCTCCATGTCTTCTGCCGATACTGGGAAGAAATAAATTTCCAGAAAAATAGTAAATTTCCCGTAAGTCTTTTTGCAACATACCACAACAAAGAGTCTCAGGGCACTTTAAAAGCTAGACATTTATTACAGTATAAGCGTTTGTGAAGTCTACTTTATCAGTAGCATGGAGATCTTTTTTAAAAAAAAAAAAAGCTCTGTGTGTACAATCCTACCCCAGCTGTTACACTTCAAGAAAATTGCAACAGGCAGCTTTCAGAAAAGCCATTTCTTAAAGAACAGAATGAGCCAAGACTTAGATTCATTTGGAAGTATATCTCCGTGGATTTACGGTACTTATAGCCAAAGTTATAAACCCAACTATATTTTTTAGGATATAATATCCATTGAAATGGGAGAACATAGTGCCGAGTGAATATACAGTGATCTCTCGGTTAGCGCGGGGGTTACGTTCCAAGACCTCCCGCGCTAACCGATTTCCGCGTTATACTGGATGCGGAAGTAAAAACCACCATCTGCGCATGTGCGCCATTTTTTTCATGGCCGCACATGCGCAGATGGTGGAGTTTGCGTGTGGGCGGCGGGGAAGACCAAGGGAAGGTTCCTTCAGCCGCCCAACAGCTGATCTGCTCTGCAGCGCGGAAGCAGCGAGGAGCCGAAGATGGGGTAAAGGCAAAGGGGAAACCCCATCTTCGGCTCCTCGCTGCTGCCGCGCTGCGGAGCGGATCAGGTGTTGGGCGGCTGAAGGAACCTTCTCTTGGTCTTCCCGCCGCCCAGGCAAAGGGGAAACCCCAAGATCGCTTGCCGCTTGCCGCTTTGCAGCTTGGAGCCTTGCTTCGCCTCCTTCGCTGCAATAGGCAAGCAGCAAGCGATCTTGAGAAAGAGAGAGAAAGGAGGGCGACTTGCCAGTCCACGCCCCCCTGGATGAACAGCCTCGCATGGCCCCAGCACCGGGCTCCGCTGTTGCCTCCGCCCCCATTCGGCTCTGCAGCTGAGAGGCCTTCCCGGCAGAGCCCTCCCCAACAGCTCCCGCCGCCAGCGCAAAAAAGAAAAGAAAAAAAAATCCCCAAAAGAGGCAGGCACAAAGCGGGGGCACAAGGGGAGCTGCCCGGCAGAGGTTGCTTTTTTTCTTCTCGTGGGCAAGTGGAGGGGGGGAGACAGAAGGGAGGAAGAGAGTGTGAGAGAGGAAGAAAGAGAGAGAGAAATGATAGAAAAAAGGGGAGAAAAAAGAGAAATGAGAAAATGATTGAAGCATAGTGACAGGAAAGAAAGAGAAAGAGACAGAGAAGTGACTCTTGGTGATGACGTATGACGTCATCGGGTGGGAAAAACCGTGGTATAGCAAAAAAACCGTGGAGTATTTTTTAATTAATATTTTGTGAAAAACCGTGTTGTAGCGTTTCGCACTAATCGAGACCGTGCTAATCGAGGGATCACTGTATTTCACATTGCAGCTTGAAGGAACCTTACTGCTGGATTGGTAAATTCAGCAACCCGAAATATTAGTCCCAAGTAATTTGTATCACTAGACCAGTTGGGTCTTTTTAGTAAAACAAGAGGATACAGAGGAGTTGTTTTCTAAATGGTGAACATTATGTCTTAGTTCAAGATCTATTGCTCATTTTCTAGTGAGATGTTAACAACAAAAATAGCTGTTGGAAGAGAATCTTATAGCCAAGGATCTTAGACATCCAGACTGTTCATCTTATCAAAAACAAGGTTAAGAGGTGAACAGATTGTAGTATACCTTCACAGAAGAGGTTTTAGGTATCAAACAGCGGCTCTTTAATCTAACCGAGGGGAACGTAAGAAAAACCAATGCAAATAAAAGATAATAACTAGACCAATTCTAATCAAACCCAGCATTTCAAACCGCAAGGAAAATTAATCATTGCCACCCCAAGAGCCACTGCGATGCTGTAGCTTGAGAGCATTTGATTAGGATAAGGAGAGCCAGAATTAGAGCGGCCAAGGAGGTCATTTTCCTTTCAACTCCCTCGGTTACCTCGCGAGGTTATCATAAGACTAAAACACACCAGATCTGAGAGTCTTCGAGGGAAGGCAGAACAGAATTCCGATAAACAAAAATGGCAGGCTTCCAATGAAAACCAGTCCTCCTCCTGAAAAGACAGTTTAATGCATTCAAAACCAGGGGAGGGGGAGGGAATGCCGTAATGCAGAGCAGAGGAAGTCATTCCTCTTGTATTTCCCATGGGAAGCCAACGCTGGATAATCTGGTTCATTCCACTCTGTCTTCTCGTCTTGGGATACACAAAGTTGGATGCAGAGCACAGGGAGGGGACCCTACAGGGTTCTCTTTTCCTTGTCCATGTTCTGCAGCTTTCTATTTACACAAAGAGACATTGACTGGATGTCCTGACAACATACAATTAGCCTTTTCTTCATAAGAGGCCCCAAAAGTTGCCGACCCCTTTGCTCTTTGCCTTGTTGGCCCTAGGCGAAAACAGGCAAGAATCGCCCCATCCAGTAACAAGGGAGCCATTGGAACTGATTATTAGTTCATAGTAGGAAGTGCCCTGAATGGAGGGACATTTGTCAGGGTCAGGCAGCACAAAGGGGTACTGTCCTTGGCCAGATGACTGGTCAGTTAGGGAGGAGATGGCTTGGACAATATAATTTCTCGAAGCCTCCAAAGCGATTTCTCTTTGT